>NC_064818.1:31992808-31998340 GCF_023721935.1 Panthera uncia | reverse complement strand
GAGAGGGAGAGGGAGAGGGAGAGGGAGAGGGAGAGGGAGAGGGAGAGAGAGAGAGAGAGAGAATCTCAAGCAGGCTCCACGCTCAGCACAGAGCTGGACGCGGGGCTCAGTCCCACAACCCTGGGATCATGACCTGAGCCAAAAGTGAGTCGGACGCTCACCTGACTGAGCCATCCTGGTGCGTCAGTAATTATAACCTTTCTAGAGAGTAAGTAAATTGAAAATATTTGTTTGCTTTTTCTGTAAAATTTTAAATGCTCTCTAATATCTAACATTAGGGTATGCTAATATCAAATGTCTGTAGCTCAGTTTACTTTTTTTTTTAAGTTTTATTTATTTAAGTAATCCCAACACCCAACGTGAGGATCAAACTCATGACCCCAAGATCAAGAGTTGTATGCTTTTCCAACTGAGCCAGCCAGGCACCCCATAGCTCAGTTTATTCATTAGTGTTCTCTACCTTGTTTTAGGAAGTATAGGACATCCTTTATTTACAGCAAGTCAGTTCACAGTTCTCCTTCCAGGACTCTGCCTACCACCACTGTGTTCAACTTATGGTGCCCTCAGTGAACCCAGAACAAAGAAGCATATTGTGCCCAGACTTTTGAGGAAGTGCATTTCTACCTTATTGCAGCAAAAAGCCCTGCAATCTGATGTCCAAAGCCTATACTTTGCTGAAGAAATATATAAGAAAAATATTCCCACATCCATTTCTCAAAAAGCCATTAAGTAGCCTAAAGTTTATCTAGAAATTTCCTCAAAGGTAAAAATAAAAATATTGCCATAGTCTTCTGTGACATAGTTGAAAGGATATTGGAAGTGGTTTTGGAGAACTAGATTTTAAGCCCAGGTCTAACTACTATGCAATCTGTGTGGGTAAGATACTTAACCTCTGCTTCCTCATCTGTAAAATAATATTCTCCTCTCTGGGTTGCAAAGGTTGTAAAGGTTAAAAAAAAGGGAGGGGGGAGTTTGGCACATGAAGCTACGTAGCAACCTAAAAAAAAGTCAGTTTAATTAAAACCAGAAATATTATGTTAAATACTTTTCTTTCTCTCTTTTTAACAGGAAAACGAACAAATTTAATAACATGTACATCTTCTGTATACCCAAAGAGTTACCCAAAGAAATTAACTCCAAAGATGCCTCTTTCTCTGCTAATTTGTTTAAAAAAAAATAACAACCAAGAATTATGAAGAAGTGAGGTCTTTGTTCATTTGCCCCTACCTTCCTGGTGTTCTGGTTTATATAAAGACTTCCACCATTGAGGAAGTCTATGTGAGCTTTATATCCCTGCCATCAGGGCAAAATGCCTGTCTTCATGTAAATGCCTGAGAAGAGTGTCATGTGTCAGTTTAGATAATGAGAGTTCATGTCTCTGTACTGCATCTCTTAGAATCCTTTTTATTTGGTGAAAAGTTTTTTAACTTCTGAATTATGACCAGTCTCATTCATCATTTCACAAGGTTAAACAGCAGATGTCTTAAGTGTGGTACAAAAGATACCCCCCACCCACACACACACACACACATACACACACACTTCTATTTTTTCCTTTCTTCCCCTGGCCTATTCTTAGAGCTTGGAATGGACCACATTACCCTATAGACTGACACAGTGGACTAGCCAACCCATTGAAAAACAGCTTTCCAGCTTGCTGATTCATACCTTCTTTAAGCAGAGATGATTGCTCCTAACTTATACTGTCTTTTTTTCTGACTCCTAATGAGCTTTAGTCAAAAGATCCTTTTTATATCACACAAATATTCAAATAACCGAAGAAATGACAATGTCCAAAATGAATTCCAAATTGAGATATTTTTCCCTTAGGTAAGCCAAAATATGAATTATTCTGTCCATCTATAATGAAAAGTTAACTGAACTCATGCTGGTTTGTCTCTAACAGCATTAAGCTGCCACTTTTTGATGAAGTTTGGTAATTTAGTCCTGCAGCATAATGGCAGGATCAATGGACAAGGACTTAGAAGACTTGGACTCCATTTTCAGTTCTAGCTCTGGCTCATTACCATTACTTTGCCCTGACCATCTTCTATTATTACTTGGAATCTCAATTATATTAGCAATGCAGAGAGATTTGGAAAAACTACCCTGTAAGCTAACAACTAAGATGCAGCGGTCTTTTGTTTGCAATTGGTGTGCCATCATAGTCTCAGGCAAGAAAACTGTCTATCTTGGCATCTCAGTTTCTTTATCTGTAAAGACATGATAAATTACTTGTTCCTCTTTTCCCACCAGTTCCCTCACAGAAATGCGGTAATGGAAATGATATTAACACTATAAAAGATTTTGGATCTCTCTAGGCTGTTGCTACATAAAGAGAAAGTCCTTTTTATATTTCAACTGGCATTTTTAGGTACTTCGTGCTCCCTGAGTTTGCACCACATCAAATCCATTTGGAAAAGATTACTACATAGACTGTTATTCTTTGCAGAACCATTGCAGAAATAAAACGGGCCACAGAGAATACGCGTTAAGAAAATAAAATTGTTTCGCAAAATTTGTGATTGTTGGAAGTTAAAAATTCTTCTGATTCACATTACCACCCTAATCATCTTAACGCAAAAGAGACAGCTTGTAAATTCGCAGCTTTCTATTGCCATGTTGTCTAGGTAGCGATACCAGCTGAAAAAAAAAATGGGGATACCACTCAGTTGATCCTGGTTATTCCAGGATTTTTGTAAAGTACCTGAGAAAAGTGTGTAGGTAGTGAGGGATCTTAAAATCTGACAATAGTTGACAGATAGCTTCTAATCTTGGTTTTGCATGTGTCAAACCTAAGAATGTTACAGGGATATTCACCCATCTCATGTAAATAGGAGCACTGACAGATAATAAGTATATCCTATCTGCTAAAAGAATTATGATCCTTACAATACCCATTTTATTTTTTAAAGATTGTAATGGTAATGTATTTCGTTATATAATCTCTTATATACAAAATGTGTTTATTAGGATGCTTTCGCACTCATCTCGACTCAGGGTGTTTTTAGTGCTGCTTCTGTCTGAAGGAGCATCCTTCTGTAACTTTTCCTCCTGTAGGTTGGCAGAGGACAGTTGAAAGAGTCAACATACAGACTACCATTTGTGCCTGGCTAAAAATGGTGGTGATTTTATAGTATCCTGGGCATTTCCTGGCCATGAAGTAGGAATCAAGGCTCTGCACCAATTACTTCTTCTTGTGTTTCCTCTTCTCTTCTGGAGAGGGATGGAGGAGATCTTTCTCAAGGGGCATATCTTTGTGGGGAGAGGCACATCCTTGTGGGGAGGGGCATATCCTTGTCGCTGCTGGAAAGGCTGTTATACAATCTCTTTGTCACATTAGAGTACTAACAGATTCAAAGCTCAGTGAAGGACAAAAATTCTCAGACTGACATATGAAATCGTATTGATTCAAAGACAGGTCTGAAACTGAAAGATCAGTTTATAGGGTGAAAGGAAAAGAGGAACATACGGAACCAAAATTTGCAGCCAAGGAGGACCCAAGATGTAGAGGTGGCCTGGTAACTGACAGAGATTCCTACAGGCAGGTCAGAACTCATATGCCTAGCAACAAGTATTAGAGATTTGTCACTAGGAAACTGGAATCCAAAGTCGGGAAATCCAGTTGCTTTGGTTACAAAAGATACACATAGAAAACCTATAAAACCCTTTGAGGACAGATCTTCGTTCATTCATTCAATAAATATATATTAAACACCTATATATGCTAGACACTATTTTAGACACTGGAAAATAAGCAGTGAACAGAACAAGGTTCACTTAACTTGTGTAACTAGCTGGGGAGGGGGAAGGGCAGACAATAAACAGATAAATAAGTAAAATACATAGTTTGCCAAAAGAAGTAAGTTTATGGAGAAAATTTAAGCAGGGAATTTCTGGGTTGCAATTTAAAGCAGACTGATAGAGAAGGCCTCACTGAGAAGACAGCATAGAAGCAGAGACTTGGACTAGACAAGAGGGAAGAGAATAGTCACGCAAATATCTATGGAACAGCATCCTAGGCAGAGAATACAGCAAATGGAAAGAACTTGAGGCAGGATCCTGCCCAGCACATTTGAGGAAAGGTAAGGAGGCCATCATAGTTGGAGCAGAGCGAGGAAGGGGAAAGAGTAGTAGATGATGTCAGAGAAATAAGGAGAGAGACACCAATTGTGTTGGGCTCTGAAGATCATTGTGAGGCCTCTGGCCTTTGAGTAAGATGAGAAACTATCAGAGAGTAGTGAGCAGAGAAAAAGCACAACATGAATTACAATGTAAAAGCATATAACTGACTATTGTTTCGGAATTAGACCCTAAGCGGGCAAATAATGAAGCAAAACCGTTTAGGAAACTATTCCAATAACCGATTTAAGAAAGACAGGCTGGGGTGATGAAGTGAGAAGTGACTGGGATATGGATATATTCTGAAGGTAGAGCCCTCAGGATATGCTAATGGTCTTGACATCAGATGTGAGAGAAAGAATAGAGTCAAAGATGACCCCAAGATTTTTGGCCTGAAAACCTGGAAAATGGAGATGCTCTTGAATGATACAGGGAAGAACGTGGGAGGAGCCTTAACCTTCTTTGCATCCACACGTCCTAGCACAAATGCCAAACACATGGGAATGTTCAGTGACTACCAATAATCTAATCTGAATCTCGTTTCTATGTATTTGAGATCAGAGTTGTTCTAGATACAGGACTGACTCGTTGGAGTTACTACACTGGGACTTGGTTCTAGACTCTGGGGCAAGGTTAAAACCATTGGTGTCCTAGAGCCAACTTGTGCTAGCTAGCAAGAACCAACTGCTAAATTTGACGGGGGGGGGGGGGGGGGGGATATTGCAAGCCGGGTGTTAAACACAGCTGATTTGTAAACTTACAGCTGGTAACACATTAAAAACAAAGGTAAAAGTACTTAAACTTCATCACTTCCGAATTATTTTACTACATTTTACTATTACTGTGTCCTTGAGGTTATTTATGTTTGTTGTGTCTGTACAATAGAAATATTATAGAACAGTGCGCTACTGTGCACCTCTTCCCAACTCTGTGTTCAGTGATGTTATGCCAGTAGCTTTAAATTGGCCATGATGTGAGTATTTATGACACAGAAATTGGCAAATGCTACAAATGAGGCATCTCCCCCATCCCTTTCCTGCCCCCAGAGCTGGTTAAACCTATAAGTGGAAATTTAGCCATACCAGCTTTGAAGGCAATGATAGAGGATGAGCAAACTGGTATATATTTTGGAAATATACTGAGGTACAGGCACTGCACACAGAGTATTAGAGAAGTATATAGTATATTATAATACTATTATATAGTATATTATAATACTATTATAATACTATATAATACTATATAGTACTATATAGTATAATACTATATAGTACTATATAGTATAATACTATATATCATATATTATAATAGTATAATACTATATAGTACTATAATACTATATAATACTATATAGTATATGCTATATACTATACTATATATTATATACTATATAGTATTATATATATATAT
>NC_064818.1:31977571-31992408 GCF_023721935.1 Panthera uncia | reverse complement strand
ATATATATATATATATATATATATATATATATATATATAGTATTATAGTAATGGTTATATGAGAGGTTTTTCCAGTTCTGGTGAGGGAGGGTTAGGGACTGAGGAAATTACAGTGGGAGATAGACACACAAGGAAATTCCACATGGGAAAAGAATGGCCTTAATGATTGACCAAACCAGGAATTGCTGAAAGAGATTAGCATCTCCAGTCAATCAATGCCTTAACAGAATAAACCTAGAACAAATTACAAACTATTAACAGAAGAGATTAAAAGCTTTGGACAGCTTATTTGTATATCTGATATTATAAAGGATGAGGAGAAAATGGGGACTAGTCAATGCCATGGAGTAGTGACTGCATATTTGCAAAACTTTCCTGTATTAAGAATCTTATATTTTATTGTGAGGCCTTGTAAAAAAGAAACATCAAGGATACTAAAGACACTGTCTAATTATTCCTATGAGACAGCTAGAAAAGTAGCACAGTTTACTTTAGTTCTTATTTTACAAAGAAGGAAGCTAGAATCCAAGGAATATAATATAAATGAGTCATTGGGGATAACAGAGTGTGACAATTTAGGAGGGAAAAGTATGTGCCTGTGTGTGTTTGTGTGTGTGTGTATAATAGACAACAATGAAAAAGCCCACAGCATATAGTGACTCATTTTTCAAGAGAAGCAGGAATAAAAATATGTACATTAATTACAAATGTGGCAATTAAGAAAAAAAACGTGAAAAAATGCATCTATAAAAGAAGACTACGAAAAAAAATACATCTTCAAACCCTAATTTTCCTCAAATCTTTCTACTGCACTGATTCTAAATGGTTCCAAAACTCTTCTTTTTTCTTATTTCTTAAATATATTTATTCTTTATCTCCCATTCTCCCCCAGTGGCTTTTTGTTCAAAGCTCAATCTCTTTTATTTATAATGTCTTCACAAAGTTGTTTTGCATAACACGGTGAGACTTCCTATTTAGCAGAATCGCTTAGTTTGAGCATTAGTCTTATTTCCGCAGACATATTTATGGGTATGAGGATGTGGAATTACTGGGTAAAAGAATGGGAACATTTTGATGGCTTTGGGTTTATCAAGACCGTAGTGGCGTATGAATGTACTTGTTCATTGCACCCTGGCTTATTTGGTACCATTGTTTACGAAAATATTTACGAAGTTCCTAAGTGAAAATGGATATTTTACTATTGCTTTGGTTTGTGTTTTTTTTTTATTGCTAGTGAAACTGAATTTTTTTCATGTTTGCTCACCAATATGATGTCACTAACTGTCCATTTCTTTGAGGCCTAGTGTGCTTTTCTCAGCTTACATCAATTTCTTTATATTAGAAGGATAACAACCCCTTACATTTCGTAGTTTTTGATATTTTCCCATTCTATTGTTGCCTGTTCACTTTGGTTACTTAAAAAAAAAAACCTATTCATATTTTCCTTTGATTTTTAAAAAATTGCTGCTAAGTTCCTTCTGGCTTTTTTTTCCTGTTGTTTAATATTTTACCTATTCCTTAATTCATCTGGAATTTATTTTGATGTGTGGTTTGAGAAGATTATCTAAACTAATTTTTTCTAAACTGATAACAATTTTGGAATGCTTCTTCCTTTCTTTACTAATTTGTGAAATCCCCCATATTACACATTAAATTCCAATATATAATGGGAATATTTCTGCACTAGGTTATTTGTTTTTACTTGTACATCCCTATTTTAATACAGTAGCTTTGCTATATTATATTCAATTGGTTTTGCCCTTTATCATAATTAAAAAATTTCTCTTCTATTATTTGTATTCTTATTCTCCCAGATCAAGTTTTAAACTCACTGTACAAAAAATAAATAAAAAAATAAATAAATACATAAATAAATAAATATCATTGTACTTGTTCCAAAGAATTTGATAGCAATAAGAGTCATTTTTCCTTTGATAGAATAGTAGTTATTTCCCCACCATTACTGATTACCACTTATTAATTAGGTTAACCAAAAAGAAAGAAGTATATAAAGTTAACTCACGCTATTAAATTCTATAGGATTCTCCAAAGCACTTCTAGGTCTCAGAAGTGAGATGGAAAAAGATTTTTTAAGACTTAGAGTGACAAAAACATCTATGCAAAGTTCTCCCTGGGAGGCTATTTTATGATTTGGAAGGAGAAATATTTCTCTTTGAAGCAAATAAAGACAAAGAATATAAAACTCAAAGTGATTGAAAATATAAATTTACATGCCTTTGAGTATATTTTATATCTTGTAATAACCTTGCACAATGGTCCTGAAACTGAAGCTTAGCATTATGAACAAATTTAACAATAGTTGCTTGTACTCATTGTTCTAATTCAAGTTTTCTATATATTTTAATTTGCCTAAGTATCACTTAGAGCCTCCTAAAAGTTTAGATTTTCTTTCTCAAATTTATTTATTCTTCAAAAATAATATAATTCTAAAAAATACACATAAAAATTGAGAGAAGTTGAGAACGTCTGTAATCTAATTACGGTAAATATTTCTTGGTACTTGAAAAAGTGGAATTTGTATTCCTGTGTTCATTTAAGCATTATTCACAATAGCCAAGATATGGAAACAACCTAATGTTCATTGAGGGATGAATGGATAAAATGGTGACCCTAATTTAAGGCTGAAATATTATTCAGCCTTAAAGAAAGAAGAAAATCTTGCCATTTGTGACAACATGGATGACCCTGGAGGACCTTATGCTAAGTGAGATACGCCAAAAGCAGAAAGACAAATACTGCGTGACCTCACTTATATGTGGAATCTAATATAGTTAAACTCATGGAAACAAAGTAGAATGCAGGTTGTTTGGGGCTGCAGTAAGATGGATGGAGGGAGAAATACTGGTCAAGGGATACAAAGTGTCATTTATACAAGATAAAGAAGTTCTAAAGCTCTAATGTACAACATTGTAACTATAGTTAATATTATCAAATATTTGAAATTTGCTAAGAATGTAGATTTTAAGTTGTCACCACACATACATACAAAAAGGTAATAAAATGATAGATATGTAAATTCTCTTGGTTGTAGTGATTATTTCACAATGTATACATATATCAAATCAAGTTGCATACCTTAAATATATACAGTTTTCAAATTGTCAATTATACTTCAGTAAAGCTTGGGGGGGCACTGAAAATCAAATTCCATTGTCCTAACATGAACTAAGCTTTCATGCTTTTATTTATTTTAATATATATCTATACATATATATATATATATATATATATTTTTTTTTTTTTTTTTCAGAGAGAGAGAGAGCACACACATGGGGGAGAAGGGCAAAGGGAGAGAGAAAGAGAATCCCAAGCATGCTCCACACTCAGCACAGCGTGGAGCCCATTGTGGGGCTCCATCCCACAAACCTAGGATCATGGCCTGAGCCAAAATTAAGAGTCAGATGCTCAACCTACTGATCCACCCAGGTACCCCTAAACTTTCATGCTTTTATTTATTTTTTATTTTTAAAAAATATTTGTTTTGGAGAGAGAGAGACAGAAGGTACATGTGTAAGAGCAGGAGAGGGGGAGGAGCTGGAAGTGAGGGAGACAGAGGATCCAAAGCAGGCTCCACGTTGTCAGCACAGAGCCCCATGTAAGGCTCGAACTCACGAGCTGTGAGATCACGAACTGCCAAAGTCAGAAGCTTAACCAACTGAGCCACCCAGGCACCCCAAAGCTTTCATGCTTTGAGATGGTTCTCTACAGGGGTCCACTACACCATCTTCTCTTTCATATACAAGTACAAGTCAGATGAAAGGTAGCAGAAATATTCATTTGAAGTATTTTCCTAAGAGTTGATGATAATTCTCTAGAGTTTTATCCACAATTGTGCCTAACAATGTTTAAGTTTCTTTATTATGTGACAAAGGCATTAGTTCTCCAAAAATAACCAGGAAACTGGCCTTGCCCAATAGCAACAGAGCCATTCTTTGTAAATGAGAAGCAGAAGGCATGAGTGGGAACTCACAAAAAACAGATTCATGTGCCCTACATTTCTTTTTCAAAATGATTCTATCAAAGATATTTTATTATAATCTTGGTTTCTGTTATAATTGGTTCCCATTTCAAAAGAAGTTGGCCATGTTGGAAAGAATACCAAGAGTATCCAAGAATTGAGGTGCCTGGGTAGCTCAGCTGATTAAGCATCAGGCCCTATGATTTCAGCACAGGTCATGACCTCATGGTTTGTGAGTTCGAGCCCTGCATTGGGCTCCATGCTGATAGTGTGGATCCTTCTTCAGATCCTCTCTCTCTCCCTCTCTCCCTGCCCCTCCTCTGCTCTCTCTCAAAAATAAATAAATAAACTTTAAAAACATTTTAAGAGTGTCCAAGAGGGGGCGCCTGGGTGGCACAGTCGGTTAAGCGTCCGACTTCAGCCAGGTCACGATCTCGCGGTCCGTGAGTTCGAGCCCCGCGTCAGGCTCTGGGCTGATGGCTCGGAGCCTGGAGCCTGTTTCCAATTCTGTGTCTCCCTCTCTCTCTGCCCCTCCCCCGTTCATGCTCTGTCTCTCTCTGTCCCAAAAAATAAATAAAAAACGTTGAAAAAAAAATTAAAAAAAAAAAAGAGTGTCCAAGAGTTATTAATTTATATTTTACCTCTTGTCATTTATAAAGTCCTTCAGATATGATTTAACTTTCTCATCTTGCTTTTATAAACTCTTGCTATTAAAACACATGTCTTCTCCCTTTGATTAGTCATATTTCTTTACACTGAATATTTATACATTTTCTAGATCTCTGTAATTACTTGATTTCCGGTCGCTGAGCCTTGCTTTGTTATCTTAACAAAACATGAAGGGTGTCTGCTGTGGAACTGGTTTTACTCAGGCCATTGAATAACCACACCCTTATAATTAGAGATTTGGTAGTCACCAGAGACTGGTACAGTCAGTACCAAAATATTATGCCACAGGCATTTATATAAACACTATTTCTGAATGAATCTGGAAATCAACCAAGAGATTCTACATCCCTATGAAACCAAGAAGCTTAAAATTTGATAAGAAAGATTTCATGGTTACAAAAGTACTACTTTTTATGGTTTCCAGAGCTCAAAGAAAGTCTGCTTCCTCCTCCCCCATGTCAACCAATAATTTGCAATTGTCTGAATTATGCTGGGAACAGTTAGAATAAGGGAATTCTTGGGGCACCTGTGTGGCTCAGTAGGTTGACCATCCAACTTTGGCTCAGGTCATAATCTCACAGTTCGTAAGTTTGGGCCCCACATCAGGCTCGCTGCTGTCAGCACAGAGCCTGTTTTGGATTTTCTGTCCGCTCTCTCTCTGCCCCGCCCCTGCACATTCATTCTCTCTGTCTCTCTCTCTCTCTCAAAAATAAATAAACACTAAAAAAAAGAATAGGGATTCTGAAGGAAAAGTGATAAGAAATTAGTAAATGTAAGATTTAGTGCTTTTTCAGAAGACAATCAAATTTTTAAGTGCGATCTGCAATAATGGCTAAGTTAACTATAACTTATTTATACAATGGAATATTATACAGTCATTAAAAACAATGAATACATCTGTCTTTATTGACATGCAGAGATATTTGTAACACATAAGTTGGTAAAAAGAGCTTATAAAACATGATGTCACTTTTGTTTGAAATAAAAATATAGTACTTGTATATATGCATGGAAATACATGTATCAAAAATATAGCTTGTGTTGAACTAAATATAATTTTAGTTTTCTTCAGACTATTTGTATTTTCTGAATTTTTTACAATGTGTATTTTACTACTTTAATTATCAGAAAAGGATATTTCTATTAAAAAATAATATATGAACATATATGAAAAAATAATATATATGAAAATATATAATATATATGAATAATATATATGAAATACATATGAATATATGTATGAAATAATATATATGAATATATATGAAACCAGGTTTTCTCTCTTACTTTCTCCATCTTTCAATTCTGTTTGCCTCTAACTGGCATACTACTATGTACAGGTTTATCTGCACGTACAGATTCTAGTCCCAAAGTGGGAAAGATGAGCATCTCTGGTATCCACAGTTAACTCCAGCAGATAGAGACAATCTTCCCCTATGAGCTCCAGCTAAAAAATCATAGGGCAGACTGATTGGCTTGACTTGGACTGGGAATCAAAATGTGGAGGGGAGTGAGTGGCAGTGAATAGGAGATACAAGTTTCTGATAGGACGGGTTCTGGCCACATTATCTCCCCTATGCCCCCTGCTATACCCCAGGAAGAAGAGGGAGTCTGCATTGAGTTGGTTCCCAATAGGAAAGAGGAGTTTTATTACCTGAAAAAAGGAGGAGGAAATGATGTGGAAGAGACTAAAATACCATCCATTCTAATACTCATTCTAGACACTTAAAATAATGATAATGAAGTTCTTAAAGAGTTACCACAGGGACACCGAGCTGGCTTAGTTGGGAGAGCATGTGACTCGATCTCAGGGTTGTGAGTTTGAGCCCCATGTTGGGTGTAGAGATTACTTTTAAAAAAAGAGTTACCACAGTTTTTCAATGTTTGGGAATTGGAAACCACCTTTCAATACCTAAACCACAATACTTATTCATTCAATAAATATTTATCAAGTATCAACCATAAACTTTGTGGTCTATATCTTACTGGAATGAGCAATAAACAAACAAACAATCAAATAAAATAAAATACTCCTGCCCTCAAGGATCTTCCATTTCGGATATCAGTAACAACTCTGAAAAATGAGTCTGAAATTGGCCTCTGGCTAGAAATTTTATTGCAGTAGTTGAGATAAAAGAAAACGCAATTTGGCTTTCATATAATTTGTTTTTAACTTGTCGGTGCTAAGATCCTTACTCTTGAAAGAAATTAAGCTGAGTCATGAGATTTAAAAGCAAATGAGAAGAGTATTGGCTTTCGATATTGATGGAAAATTACATTATCTAGACGCACCCCAAGGTGTTCTGTAGCATCCTTGAGCTTTAACTTCTGTGTTACCTAACCTGCCCTTACAGTGACACTGGGCAAACCGATCTCATGGTACATATTCAATTTCAAGCAAAAAGTCTTGTTACAGTTGATTGGTAGCAATGAGCAAACTTCTTTTTACAGGTCAATGGGTTCAAGTATATGAATCAGAGCAAGGTATTCTTGTTCTGTTTTGTGTCTTGTTAGTGTATATCTCCTATAGGCTGCATGTCTGTGTCCCCATCTCCCCCAAATTCATATGTTGAAACCTAATCCCCAATGTGATGGTACTTCAAGATGGGGCCTTTGGAGGGTGGTTAAGTCATGAAGGTGGAGACCCCATGAATGGAATCGGGGTCCTTATAAAAGAGACCCCAGAGAGCTCCCTTGCTCCTTCTGCCATGTGAGGACACAGCGAAAAGATAGAGAGCAATCGATGAACCAGGAAGTGGCCTTTACCAGACGCTAAATCTGCCAATGTGTTGATCTCCAGAACTGTGAGAAAAAAATTTTTGTTGTTTAAGCTACCCAGTCTATGATATTTTGTTATAGCAGACCTAACAGACTCAGACATTATTCTTGGTATAGCAAACACCTAACACTGAATTTAGAAAGTTTTGGAAGGAGAACAAAAGCAAGTTTTGGCAAATGTATCTTCATGCTTGTTTTTTTTTTTTTAAACCTTGAAGAACATAACAATTATAACTCCCTAACACAGTGATTCTCAACTTTGACCACACATTAGAATCACCTTTTAAAAAATACTGGTATGGGGGTGAGGGGGGGTGGTAGAGGGTGGGGATAGGGCATTGATAATCCTATAAAAAGTACTGTAGGTGATTTTAATATGCAGATAGGGTTGAGAATTACCTATGGATATTTTTAGTCTGTAACACTTGAGTATGTTCATCTTATCACTAGTCTGACTGTCATCAATGAATCACTTTAACTCTTACCATTTACCCACCTTTAAAAGAAGGATAGGGTGACTGGGTGGGTCATTTTTTTGGGTGTCCGACTCTTGATTTCAGCTCAGGTCATGATCCCAAGATCATGGAAATGAGCTCCACATTGCTTCCATGCTGAACATGGAGCCTGCTTGGAATTCTCTCTCTTTCTCCCTCTGCCCCTCCCTCACTCACTCTCTCTCCCTCAAAAAATAAACAAAAACAAACAAACAAAAAAACAAACTAAAATAAGAATAAATGAGCCACATCCATTCATTTACCCATTCTATTTCTCTCCTTTTCTCTTTCTCATTTATGCATTCATTCAATCACTAATTCATTAAACAAATATTTATTAGGAATAAGTATTGTGTGAGGCACTAAGGATACAGATATGTAATTCTGTATATAATTTCATATAGAATGAAATATAATTTCATTCTAGTATTATAATATTAATAAGATGGCATATGTAAATTAATCATCTTGAAATTCTCAAAGTTTAATAAAAAAAATAATTGCAAAAAATACACACCAATCCTTCCCCTGCTTGATTTACCTTGTAAAAAAATGTATTGAAGCTCGAATTATTGTGTTAGACAAACATCAACAGTCCTGACCTTCTGTACTTTCAGTGAGTCATATAATAACAATCCATCTGCCACGATGTAATTTTCAACCTTTCATATATCGAATGAAAAGATGTAATTGCCTATAATTCATTAGATTCAGATACAATCAACTTTAATTAGAAATTATTCTAATTTAAGACTGTTCAGATGTCTTTAGAATATTTAGTGAGGTTCTGTTACTTCTGATATACCAAATCCTACCCAGAGTCCAGCCACACATCACGATCTTTGACTCCTATCCAATTCCCAAGTCAGGTTACTTTGTAGATGAAGGTAGAACCCTGCTTACTTGTTTGTTTGTTTTAAATGTTTATTGGGGGGAGGGGCAGAGAGAGACGGGGACAGAGGATCCAACGTGCAAGCTTCGCTCTGACAGCAGTGAGCCCAATGAGGGGCTCTAACTAACCATGAGATCATGACCTGAGCCGAAGTCGGATGCTTAACCGACTAAGCCACCGAGGTGCCCAGAACCCTACGTATTTAAAGATAAGCAGACACTTTGCTCTGGACTGTTCATGCCATTTTCCCAATTTTTAAGCTCTAAGTTGCAGTATAACAGCTGGTCAAAAACCCACTTCAGTGGCCAACTCTGAGACTAGGACTGCTAGATCCCTCTTGGGAAGTTGGACATTATCATATTACTGAAATAGTTACTGACACATATTTAAAGCTAAGAACAAATGCAGGCTCACCTCACCCACAGAAGCACCATAATCATTTCTGATGCAGTAGTGTGCCCACCTAACTCCAAAAGACAAAAGAAAAAATTTGAAATTAAAAGCAACATCAGAAGGAAAACAACAGCAAGGTATAAAGGGAGAACAATCTTCCCACCAAGAATAAATTCAAAGCTAATGATTTCCAAAATAGCAAGATTTATCCATAGCATAAAGTTCCCTGTAACCAGGAATTTGATACTGGTACTACCACATAATTATAATTATTATGAAGCATGAGTTTGCTCACAAGAAGAGAAATACAACCAAAAGAGAAAAAGGAGAATTGACATGAAGGGAATAAAGTAATTCTATATCTAGGGGCAGACAGATTTACATTTTTGAGATATATAACCATTCAGTACTGTCCATGAATAAACGATTGTGTCCTGAGAAATAACATTTTACTAATAATAATAATAGCTAACAATTACTGAGCATTTATCTTATGCCAGGCAGTATTAGTGTTTTACGTGCATTATCTCATTTAATCCTTACACCAACTTTATTTACTATTATTCCCATTTCCCAGATGAGAACAATGAGGCCCTGAGAAGTTATGTAAGTTGATTAAGTTGATTATAAATACTTACACTATGATTTGAAACCTAAACCTGTCTGAATCCAAAACCCATGTTTTTAACTATTACCAACCCACCATCCTAATTTACCAGTAGAGATTATATACGAACAGCCATCTGGGACTTTTTAAGATTTCTGTATCTTTGCAACTACGCTGGGCCTTTTGCAACATAATCTGTCACTAGTAATAGATAAATCTCTAATGGTGATATAGTACACTGGCAGGTAGTTGTAAATAGGAAGCAATTTGTAGCTGCTGAGTGAGCACTGCACAAAGTTGGCCGCACCCTCTAGGTGGGCGCAAATGTGAAACAGAAAGCAAAACCCATCAATATATATCATGGTAACTAACTACAAGAAAGAATATTGCTAAAACTAATTGCTCCTCTTTGAAAAAAAAATTTTTTAATAAAGTAAAATAAATAAGGGGCGCCTGGGTGGCTCAGTAGGTTAAGTGTCCTACTTCAGCTCAGGTCACGATCTCACAATTCGTGAGTTTGAGCCCCCTGTCCGGCTCTGTGCTGACAGCTCAGAGCCTGGAGCCTGCTTCGGATTCTGTGTCTCCCTCTCTCTCTCTTCCCCTCCCCTGCTCATTCTCTGTCTCTCTCTTTCTCTCTCTCAAAAATAAATAAACATTAAAAAAATAAATAAATAAACTAAAAAAATAAGAGTTAAAAGGGTTACAGGTTTTTTTAAAAAAACTATTTGTTCTCGCTTTGTACTGAAATGTAGTGAATAGTCTCACACACACACACACACACACACACACACACACACACTGTCCATATTTTCTTGGATATTGATAGCTTTACGGGGATATTAGGTGGTTGATATGATGAGTTGATGTAGCAACTTCAACCTCTCTTGGGGAAAATTATGCTAGTAATATGATAAGAAGGTTAATTAATTTTCAGAGAAATTTTTTTAATAAAGATTTTTCTGGAAATACTAATTATTATATTGCACCAAATACAATGAGCTGACTTCATTGGGAGTTGATTGTGAGTTGCTCAGGACAGGTTTTGGCCCACGATATACATTTTCGTATGTTTCAAGCAGCCTACTTACATCCAATCTAGGTGTCTATTTAACGTCCGAATTTTATTTGATTATTATTTTTTAAATGTTTATTCATTTTTGAGAGAGGCATATAGAGTGTGAACAGGGGAGGAGAGACACAGAATCCGCAGCAAGCTCCAGGCTCTGAGCTGTCAGCACAGAGCTGGACCCGGGGTTCAAACTCCCGAACTGTGAGATGGTGACCTGAGCCAAAGTTGGACACTTAACCAGCTGAGCCACCCAGGCGCCCCTAGTTTCTGAATGGTAAAACTTCTTCTGTTTTTAAAATTCAACACACGTGGGGCGCCTGGGTGGCGCAGTCGGTTAAGCGTCCGACTTCAGCCAGGTCACGATCTCACGGTCCGTGAGTTCGAGCCCCGCGTCAGGCTCTGGGCTGATGGCTCCGAGCCTGGAGCCTGTTTCCGATTCTGTGTCTCCCTCTCTCTCTGCCCCTCCCCCGTTCATGCTCTGTCTCTCTCTGTCCCAAAAATAAATAAACGTTGAAAAAAAAATTTATAAAAAAAAAAATAAAATTCAACACACGTAACCTTCAGTTTAACAATGATACTTAACTTCCGTGCGTGTATTTGAAGGTTAAGAAAAAAAAATCATTGACTCAGGAAAGGAGGGAAGAAAATTCTGGTGATAAGCTTCAGGAAATATAAATATGCAGATGTGTAACTTCCTCTGGGAACCCCTTGAAGTGCATTTACACGAACATTTCTAATAAATACAGGGAAGTTTTGACTAATATTTATAGGCTACCTACCCTGTGTTGGTCTGTGTCAGAAAATCCAGGGTCACATCCCCAAGGTTGATATTGCTGCTGGGCCCCCCAAGAGCAGAGGTGAAGCTGAGTGTGGTGATACACAGATACTACAGTTTAACAGCAGCTTCTAGCAGCTGCAAGCAATTGCATGCAGTGCATCGCACTCTTTAGGATGCATAAGAACCACCTGGAGAGCTTGTTCAAGGTAGTCTAAAGATTACTGGCCTTAACCCCAGATATTCTGATTCTGCAGGTCTGGGTCACATGGGAAAATGTGCATTTCTGATGACACTTAGGTGAGAGGGAAGCTGCCTATCCAAGAACCAGACATTGAATAGTACTAAAACTATCTGTGAATAGAAAAGTTCACAAATTCTGAACTTTATGTTTTTAAATATAATTTATTGTCAAATTAGCTAACATACAAGTGTGTAAAGTGTGCTCTTGGTCTTTGGGGTAGATTCCTGAGGTTCATCGCTCACATACAACACCCAGTGCTCATCTTGACAAGTGCCCTCTTCACTGCCCATCACCCATTTTCCCCTCTCTCCCAACCCCCCATCAATCCTCAGTTTGTTCTCTGTATTTAAGAGTCTCTTATGGTTTGCCTCCCTCCCTCTCTCTTTGTAACTATTTTTCCCCCTTCCCTTTCCCCATGGTCCTCTGTTAAGTTTCTCAAGATCCACATATGAGAGAAAACATATGCTGTCTTTCTCTGACTGACTTATTGCACTCAGCATAATACCTGCCAGTTCCATCCACGTTGCTGCAAATGGCATGAATTCATTCTTTCTCATTGCCAAGTAGTATTCCATTGTATATATAAGCCACATCTTCTTTATCCATTCATCAGTTGATGGGCATTTAGGCTCTTTCCATAGTTTGGCTATTGTTGAAAGTGCTGCTATAAACATTGGGGTACATGTGCCCCTATAAATTAGCACTCCTGTATCCACAAATTCTGAATTTTAATCACATTCCTACCTGAGTGCAAATCTGAATGCTGGACAACGTAAAATCCAGAGAAAGTAGAAACTGGCAAAAGGCGTTTCTACTATCCTTTGGCTGGATAGAACCATGATTCTTAGAATAGTAAAAAGCTGTATGTATTCAATAGAGGTCCTCCTTGAAACAATTAAGAAAGGCCCTTTTGCTATATATTGGCGCTGGGATGGTGTATACAGAAATTAATGGGAGTGTTTGTTGAGTTGATGGGTTTAGCCATAAGTTAGAAAAATAATTCAGCTTGAAGCAAATATCCTGACTCTCAGCCCTTCACAGTTATAATTTTATGATCCCGGACCAGTGGTCACTAAACCAGCAGCATCAACATCACCTTGGAATTTGTTAGAAGTGGAATCTGTGAGCCACACCCCAGACTTACTGAATTAGAAACTCTGGGGTGGGGCCCAGCGCCCTGTGGTTTATCAATCCCTCCAGGTGATTCTAATGCACACTAACGGCAGAGGATCAGAATTCCTCCAGAGTATTTGTTTAAGACATAAATTCCTCTTCCTTCTTCCTTGGAGACCTATTTTTTACATAATTTGGGTAGTCCAGTGTAGACAAATTTACAGAAACAGTGCCCTAATCCAGAAGCTTTCAAACTTTTTTCACTAGGACCACTGTTTACATGAAGGCTCAAGAAATAAATTCCTTTCTTGTTTCACTACCACTCATTCCTCTGCCTTTGGATTTTGTCAGTGATGAGTGGCCTAACCTGGTCTGCTTGGGACCCCTGGAGCCCGGTGCTTTTGTATCCTTGGGCCCTGGTTACAGTGGCAGAATCTACTAAATTGATTTCTTGACCTACTAATGGGCTGCAAGGACACTTGGAAGACAGAGTCTGGATCAGTGCTTCTCAAATGTTACGATTCATTTGAATCACCTGGAGGCCTTGTTATAATGTAAATTCAAATTCAGGAAGGCTGGATGGGGCTTGAGATTTTGCATTTCTAACAAGCTTCGAAATTTTGCAAATGCCGCCGATCCATATATGATTCTCCTGGTGGCAAGGCCTGGGCCATAAAACGTGCAAGAAGGTAACAGCAAACTTGATGCCTCTCCCAGTCATGAACCTATGATAGTTCTCTTTATGATAGTGAGCTTTAGAAGAAATTGCAAGTAGACTGTGGTATTTATCTTGCCCAGATGCACTGTCCTTAATTGACTTGTCAGTTGTCCTTAATATCATTATCAGTAGTTATGGGGTTCAAACCCTCAACCTGTGTGGGAATAAGTAGGTGCCGATTCACAACAGATCATATCCGTCAGTCCATTCACGAGAACACACCAGGATATTCTTGTCATCTACCTGATTTAATATCAGAATTAGAAAAATAAAAGATTAACTAGGATCATTTAGTTTTAGAACATGATATGTGCGTCCTGTATCACATTATTAAAATATCCCTTCATACATAGGTGAGGAAGTTCAAAGGAGAAAGTGATACACAGTGGTGAAGGGAGGGAGAGAGAGAGAGAGAGACAGAGACAGAGAGAGAGACAGAGAGAGAGAATCCCAAGCAGGCTCCACCCTCAGCGCCCAGTGTGGAGCTGGACACAGGTCTCGATTCCATGACCCTGGGATCATGATCTGGGCTGAAATCAAGAGTTGGACACTTGGGACACCTGGGTAGCTCAGTCGGTTAAGCATCCAACTTTGGCTCACGTCATGATCTCACTGTTCGAGAGTTTGAGCCCCACATCTGGCTCTGTGCTGACAGCTCAGAACCTAGAGCCTGCTTCAGATTCTGTGTCTACCTCTCTCTCTGCCCCTCCCCTTCTCATGCTCTCTCTCTCTCTCTCAAAAATAAATAAATATTAAAAAAAAAAAAAAGAGTTCGACGCTTAACCAACTGAGCCACCCAAGTGCCCTTGGAAATCTTTTATACCCACATATTTACTTCTCTCTAAACTCTAAATTCAATTATATCATGATGTTTTATTAAGTCAATGATTAGTGTTTCCATTATCAGGATTATATAAATCTTATCACTGCTGAGCCATGAGATTTACTATGAGAGTGTTTCCTTTCTTGTATAATTTTCCGGCTTTCCTGAAGTTAATGATTGCCTCCCACCCCTGAAGTTAGCTCCTTAAAAACAAACAAACTTACAGCAATTTTAGGTTTACAGAAAAATTGTAAGGATAGTACAGAGAGTTATTGTATAGCCC
>NC_064818.1:31926104-31977561 GCF_023721935.1 Panthera uncia | reverse complement strand
TTTACAGAAAAATTGTAAGGATAGTACAGAGAGTTATTGTATAGCCCATACCTGTTTCTCCTACCAGTAACATTTTATGTTAGTGGGGCACCTTGTTACAATTAATGAACCAATGAGCTAGAGTTCATAAATTTCCAGATTTCCTTAGTTATTACCTACTCTCCTGTTCCTGTTCCAGGATCCCAGATTCTATTTTGCAGTTATGTCTCTTTAACCTAAGTCTGACAATTTCTTGAATGTCCATGTTTCTGATGACCTTGACAGTTTTGAGGAGTGCTAGTTGAGTATTTTTGTAGAATGTCTCTCAGTCAGGATTTTTCTGGTGTTCTCCTCATGGTTAGACTGGGGTTATATCTTTTGGAGAGAAAGATCATAGAGGTGAAGTGCTTATTCATCTTTTCAGTATAGTCACTGTATCTGTGCTCTTTTGGTTTTCTCTCCTGGAGGCATTTCTTCTAGAACCCTCTGCACTGCTCCTGTTTGGATGTGGTGTTGTCTCTAGGCCTGCTAATTGTCATCCTGAGATTTACCTTAACATTTTTCCTTGAAATTCTTTACACCATCCTTCTGAATTAGATCTCTGTTCCCTGGATCTCTTTTCCCCTCCTCCTCCCCCTCCTCCCTCTTCTCCCCCTGCTCCCCCTTCTCCTCCACCTTCTCCTTCTTCTTTAGGTTTAGTTTTGTATTTGGATATGTGTTAGTAGACTCCTGAGAGAGAATCCAGAGGAGGTAAATTTTTGAGTCCTTGCAGTCTGAAATGTCATTATTCTACTACACTTGACAAGTAGTTTTGATGATTTTCTTTTCTTGTCTTTTTTTTTTTTTTTTTTCTGACAATTTCTTCCATCTCTTCTCCTTTATTCTCTCATAGTTATATACTGGGCCTCCTGGCTTGATCTTTTCATTTTCTTATCTTTCCTCTCTGGTTCATCTCTTACAACTTGTGTTACCTTCTAGGAAATCCCTTTAAATCACTAATTTTATCACGTGTTTCATTTGCCAGACTTATTTGTTGTTCTTTAATTTTTTTTTTTTTGCTTTTATCCGAGGATACTAATTTTTAAAAGTATTTTCTTCAGCTCCCTGTGGCCTCTGTTCCCCCCAAGTTCCTTTGCTCTGTATCTGTCTTTTTGACAGAGTTTCTTCACTTTTCTGGTGATTTTTGTCTACCCATTCATGTTTCAGAGTGAGGGACTGAAGGGGTGCCTGGCTGGCTCTGTTGGAAGAGCATGCAACTCTTGACCTCAGGGATGGGGTTTGAGCCCCATGTGGGGTGTAGAGATGACTTAAAAAAATAAAACTTAAAAAAAAAGAAGAGCAAGCGACTTAAGAACCTAATTGCAAGCTCATCATGTATGAGTGACACTTGCTGCCCCTATAAAGGGAGAGGTTAGTCAGGCTTCTGCTTGAGGACAATCTGACTGGGACCCAGAAGAGTGAGGGGCAGTCTCAGGATGTGGGAAACTCAATCCTCTTTATAAGTTTTATGTCTCATCCCTGCTCTCTGCTTTGCCTAATATCGCTGCACTCAAGGCTTTCTAGTTCAGTTAAAGAGGAGATTGCTAGAGTAGAGAAGGGATACTCACTGACTCTGCCAAGGGAAAAAAGGGATCTGCGGGCCTAACATTCTTTGTATATTACACTATCAACTTTCCTGTTTTCAGCTCACTCTCCACTTCTAATATACCTGGTACCTTCAGTTACTGAAATTTTTAAGTTCTACAACGATCAGCTTGCTTCTTGATGGTTTCTCTGTGGACAAGACAGATTTCAATTCTCCTTTCTCTGTTTTACCAAATTAGTGACTAGTCTTTCATTTATTTTGCATCCTCTTGATCTCTTCCCTTTCCGTTTTCATCTGCAGGTAATAAGTCATTTGAGCCTTTTGATTCTACCTCCAAATTATCAGTGAAACTTACTCCCTATGTGTCCGTTCTCATTGTCATTGTTTTAGTGTAGGCCCATTTCTCTCCTATATTGTTACAATAAAAGTCTATTGTTCTCCATGTGTTTTATCTTTTCCATATCCACTGCTCCCCCCCATTTTTTTTTCTAAAACATAAATCTTATTGTTTTTCACTTCTCTGTTTAAAATTCTTTGAAGGGTTTCCTGTTACTTACCAGAATAAATTCCAAAATCTTCATAAACAATCCCCCCTCAAAATCTGGACCCTGCCTACCTTTTCCGGTCCCATTCCTTGCCGCCATCCCCAACATGGTACTCTACGTTACAAATTATTTGTTATTTTCTGACACACCTTCAGAACTTTTCATAAGTCCTTTGCTCTTCCTAAACATCTTCCCTTTTCTCTTTCTGGGAAAGTATTACTCATACATCCAAGCTCAGATCAAACATCACCTGAGACAAGCCTTTCCCAATCCCCAAAATGAATTAAGTCATTCTCTTCTCCATATTCTCGTAGCACTTCCCACAAACCTCTATTACAGCCTTTTTATATTGTGCAGTGATTTTTTATGAGTCTATTTCTCACACAACCTGTCCTTTTCATCTTTGTACCCTCCTTTTTCCTACCCACCCTCTACCTCTCAGCTTATAGCATGACACCTAGAACACAGTAAGGCAGCTAACATATATGAAGCTCTTAGGCTCTTAGTAAAATATTTGTTGCATAAACGAAGGCAACACATGAGAGATTTCAGGAAGTCTGAGAGTCCCTACCCTCAGGATTTCCTGAGGTCCTTATTTTAGGGGTTTACACAAAAATACACTTGCAGACATAGATGTGCATTTCCTTAATTGTGACTAATGACAAGACAAGACTAAAGACAGACAAGGCCATAACTTGGGCAGGCTTGTCTGTAAGACATTTTGAAACTGGCTAGAATGTAATCTCCAGAACATAGGAATTTTTATCTCTTTGTTTACCATTGTATCCTCAGTGCCTGGTACATAGTAAGTGCTTGTATTAGTCAGGGTACCAACAGGAAACAGATGGCACACTCAAAATAGGATACGTTGAGGAGAGACAATTTATAAAGGGGTAGGTGGGGTGTAGGGGAACCACAAATGATAGCAAAGGAACACAGGGCTTGTAACAGTGAGAAGCTGTTACACCACCCTAGGTCTAAAAGGGAGAAGTAGGTACAGTAGGCTACCCTGCCTTAAGAAGAACAATGACCAGTAGTCACAGCCACCCGATTTCTGGAATGGCCACCCCCATTGAGTCCAAATCACAAGGCTCAAAACTATGTGGAAAAACTCAGGCTTAATGGCTGGCATTAATGTAAAAGGACTTTAATCTAGCACGGGGATCAAGCAGCAGGAATCTCTGAGCCAAGCCTGGCAAATGTGTAACATACCTGCCACGATCTTTTCCTTCCACACTTCCCAATCTGGCCCTGAAGGCAGACTTTCTTTGTCATTTATGGTTCTCTTTCTTACTTCACCCAGAAAAGGCCCTAGAATACTTTTCAACACAGTGCTCCAGGAAGCAAGCAACTACCTACAAATTGCTGTTACCTGATATGAAACCTGGCTCTGGTCAAATAAGAATACAAGTAGGATTGTAGTTTGAAAGAGGTCCCTAGCAATCAGCTGAGGATACAAAGGTTGGGTCAGCTCCAAGGAGAAGAAACTGCCAAGTGCTATACTAGGCATATTTTTTTTTGGGGGGGGGGGGAACAGACAGCCAGTCTAGGGTTCAAGTTAGGATTCTGTTCCTAGGGGAGGAAAAATGAAAATCAGCAATCAAAATAAAAATTCTACAAATTGGTGAAAACAATGGAGTTGAGGAAAAGGCATATATTAGGTATATAGGAAATGTTTTTCAGAGTAAGGTTGATTTCAGACTCATATGCTGGTGGAAATGATATTTCTACTTTACCGTGGTGTGGACTGACTCTGGAATTTGGTATGACTGAACTCACAACAGCCAGAAGATCTTAGTTACCTGCAGCTAAGCAGGGAAAGATACAGAAAGGGGTAATAACCCGCTTTTTTTTTTCTTCTCCATTCCTTTTAAAAATGATTCTAAATTAAGCCAAAAGCATTTGCTGTAAATGTTTAATTAAAACAGGCATATGAGATCATAACTACTATTTACTGAATATCTACTGTTTTATGCTTTGGATATGTTCTCATTAATCTGCATAACAACTCTATTAGGTAGATATAATTATCCTTACTTTACAGATGAGGAAATGGAAGTTGAGAGTAATAAAAGAAATAAGTTACAGCTTTTGGGTTTTGATCCAAACTTATTTGGCTTTAAAGCCTGTATTATTTTTGATACTTCAGTTGCCCATGCTATCCTGTTGAGACCCATGATTTCCTTTTTTTTAAATGTTTATTTATTTATTTGGGGGGGGGGTAGAGGGGTAGAGAGAGAGAGGGAGACAGAGGATCCTAAGCAAGCTCTGAGCTGAGAGCAAAGAGCTGGATATGGGGCTCAAACTCATGAACTGTGAGATCATGCCCTGAGCCAAAGTCTGATGCTCCACTGATTGAGCCACCCAGGTGCCCCAAGACCCATGATTTCAATCAACCTCAAGTCTTGTATTCCTCTGGGTCATCATAAATGATAAGGACAGGCAAACTTAACGTGGTAAGTCCATAGGAGGACACATATTAGCATGGTTAAGAATAACCAGAATATTTTATTCATCTTTAAATGTTTTCATGTTAAATACTGTACCTGCCCAGACTCAAAGTACTTTCTAAGAGAAATCATCTCACTCATGGTTTCTGATGGCAGGGCAATTTGGACTATGCTCTTTTTCCCTTTGATATTTCCCCTCCCCAGATGTGTGGCCCAGGGACAGGCAACTGTCTTACGAGCTGCCAGTCCTTCAGCCAGCCTGTGACCTCCCACACAGCCAGGCTTGAAAAAAAAAAAAACAAACAAAGTAAGCCACTTGCCTGAGATTTTCACACTTAGATATTGGAATTCACAAATACAGAGAATGGTAGGTAAGGGTAGAAATTGGAGCCTGGGTGGATCATGGCAAACCAAAGCAGAAACTGTGAAATAAAACACAAAAAAACAGATAAACAAATATGTAATTCAAGGTTCTAACAAGAAACAAATGACATGTGCAAATGGTGATAAGTTGGGGAGAGTTTATCCACACAGCAACTAATTAGAAATGTGTGGGCGGGTGTAGGAGAGCCGTAGGGATGGCAGAGGAACCTAATCTGGGTAGCGAGGGAGCTATTACCACCCCTAGACGTGAAGGGACAAGGGAAAGAAGAGGTTGGAAGGGGAAAGTTGTATGGAGTGAGTCACCTTGAGAGGAGCAGTGATCTTTGGTTGATAGGCACAGTGTGCCTAAAGTGACCTTGCAGGGAGGGAGCTGGGAGAATAAATACACTGACTTCATTTTGTTAATATAATCTGTACAGGTCTGGCTTCCAGGAAAGAGAGCCCTATGGTGAAGGATGAAGAGTGGATCTGGAGGAGCAAATTGAACATATTTTAGAAAAGTAAAACAATGAGTAGAGGGAGGACAATAGAATAAACAGGGACAGAGAAAGAGTTGCTGGAAACGAATGACACTACCCGCTAGAAAGACTGAAAGGGTAGCTAATTCCTAGAGTTGCCTCAGATCTTGATGACTTTCCAGTTTGAAATCCAGTTCCAATTTTAGTCTAAGCATAGCTTTCCAATAGACTCTCTTCCTTTAAAATAGTCTATGAGTAATTTGTGGTTTCTTGTACCCTAATAAAATGCTGGGCACAATGAGAGTAGTTTATTCCTCTTAGAAGTCTTGAAAACAAAGACATTTGAGACCAGTAGGCCACTTACTGAAAAGAATCATGACACTCTCCTCAGCTTTTTTTAAGTGTCCAGATTTAAAAATAAAGGTGGCAGTGTTGTAAAAACCATTTAAAGTCAAAATTGAGAAATTATAAAACTGATCTAATTAAGCGAACTCCCTTGAATTATGGAAAACATAAGCTGCTCTTTAAAAGAATCACAGGGGCACCTGGGTGGCTCAGTCAGTCGGGTGGCTGACTTCGGTTCAGGTCATGATCTCACAGCTCGTGAGTTTGAGCCCCGTGCTGGGCTCTGTGCTGACAGCTCAGACCCCAGAGTCTGCTTCAGATTCTGTGTCTCCCTCCCTCTCTACCCCTCCCACACTCACGTTCTGCCTCTCTCTCTCTCTCTCTTTCAAAAATAAATAAACATTTAAAAAATTTTTAATAAAATAAAAGAATCACAGACCATTCTACATGAAATTAAAACAATAAGTTTTTCTTTAATCACCTCCCCCCCAGCTTTACTGATTTATCAATATACCAAACTACTCATATTTAATGTATAGAATTTGATATATATAATATGTCAGTTTTGATATATGTATTCATCACCACAGTCCAATTAACATTTCTATCCATTTCAAAACTTTCTTGTACCTCTTTGTAATCCCTCCCTCTACTTACATCCCCAGGAAACCACTAATTTACTTTCTGCCACTTTGCATTTTCTAGAACTTTGTATAAATAATTCGAACTCTATATTCTTTTGCCTACTTTTTTCACTCTGCATAATTATTCTGAGATTCAACTATTTTGTTGTATGTATCAGTAATAGTTCTTTCTTTTTTATTGCTGAATAGTTTTCCTTATATGGGTATACATCAATTTGTCTATTAATGTCTTTTTAAAAATTAAGGTACGACTGACATATAACATTATATTAGTTTCAGGTATATGGATAATGACTTGATCTTTGTATACATTGCAAAACCATCACAATAAATCTAACATCTATCACCACATGTAGTTACAGAATTTGTTTTCCTGTGGTAAAAACTTTGAAGATATACTCTCTTAACAACTTTCAAATATGCAATACAATATTATTAACTATAGTTGTCATGCTGTATATTACATCCTCATTACCTACTTATCTTTTTATTTTATTTTATTTTATTTTATTTTATTTTATTTTATTTTTGAGAGAGAGAGAGCGTGAGCAGGGGAGGCGCAGAGGGAGAGAGAGAGAGAGAGAGAGAGAGAGAGAGAATCCTAAGCAGGCTCCAACTCAGCATGGAGCCCAACATGGGGCTTGATCTCGTGGGGACAGTGAGATTATAAACTGAGCCAAAATCCAGAGTCAGACGCTTAACCAACTGAACCACCTACGTGCCCCTGCTTATTTATTTTATAACTAGAAGTTTGTAGCTTTTGACTTCCTTTACCCATTTAACCTACTACTACCCCCTTCAGCTGGCAATCTCCAATCTATTAGAGTTTTGGGGTTTTTTAAGATGGGTATTTGTCTTTCTCTGTCTGATTTATTTCACTTAGCATAATGCCCTCAAGGTCTATCCATGTAGTCACAAAAGGCAAGATTTCATCCTTTTTTATGACTAATATTTCACTGTGTGTATATATGTCACATTTTCTTTATCCATTCATCCATCAGTGGACATTTAGGTTGTTTCCATATCTTGGCTACTCAAAATAATGCTGTGATGAAAGTGTAGGTACATCTACCTTTTGGAGTTAGTATTTTTGTTTTCTTCAGATAAATGCCTAGAAGTAAAATTGCTGGATCATATGGTTGTTCTAGTTTTAATTTTTGGAAGAAACTCCATACCGTTTTCCATAATTGTCTGCATCAATTTACAGTCTCACCAACAGTACATGAGGGTTCCCTTTTCTCCACATCACCAGCACTTGTTATTTCTTCTTTTGATAATAGCCATTCGAATAGGTGTGAAGTGAGACCTCATTTTGATTTGCATTTTCTGATGATGAGTGATGTTGAGCACCTTTTCATGTATCTGCTGGCCATCTGTACGTCTTCTTTGGAAAAATGTCTGTTCAGATCCTCTGCATATTCTTTAAGAGGATTTTTTTTTTTTTTTGCTATTGAGTTTTATGAGTTCTTCACATATTTTGGATTGTAGTTCCTTATTAGATATACAAATTGCAAATATTTTCTCCCATTTAATAGGCTGTCTTTTCATTTTATTGATGGTTTCCTTTGCTGTACAGAAGGCTATTAGTGCTTCATCCTACTTGTTTATTTTGCTTCCGTTGCCTTTGCTTTTGTGTCAAATCCAAAAAATCATTGCCAAGACTGATGTCAAAGAGATTACCTCCTATGTTTTCTTCTAGGAGTATTATGGTTTCAGGTCTTACATTTAAGTATTTAATCATTTTGCATTAATTTCTGGGTATGGTTCAGTTTCATTCTTTTGCATGTGACTGTCCAGTTTTTCCAACACCATTTATTAAAAAGACTGTCCTTTCCCCAACGTGTATTCTTGGTTCCTTTGTCATAAATTTATTGACCATGCATGTCTTGGTTTATTTCTGGGCTCTCTATTCTATTTCATTGATCTATGTGTCTATATATGTCTATATGTCAATACCATACTGTTTTGATTACTATGGCTTTGTAGTGTAGTTTGAAATCAGGGGATATAATGCCTCCAGTTTTTATTTTCTTCTCAAGATAGTTTTGGTTATTATACAACTGTTAATTTTAAGGTAGGAAATATGGATAATATTTTTCTGGAAGGCCAAGAGATGTTAGAAGCAATTGCTTCAGGAAATGGAAATTCAAAGCATTAGCCCTTGAGTCAGTGATCTCAGTTGGTGATTCATTGGCTGTGGGACTTGGGACCAGTAACTTTAAACTTGCTGTGCTTTGATTCCCTCATCTGTAAAAGATTAATAATATTTGTCTCAAACGGTTTTGTGAAGATTGCATGTAATCCATATATTTAACTTTGTTTAAATATTAACTTTGATTACTATGAAAGTAGGGGGAAGAACATTGAGAAGTTAGGTCCTCTTTATGGACTCCCATATTGAGGACCAAAGGACATGATCAAGTATCATGGCTCTGAGCAAAATGATAAAATATGTTGGTCAATGTTTCTTCCTCCTTCATCTCCCCCTGTCCCTCTCCCCCCCACCCCTCCCCTTCTCCTTCCTCCTAGCTTTTTGTTATTGTTTTTGCAGGGTGTCTCTTTCTTCTTGAGGGCAAGATCCATTTCCTTTCTTCTGTTTTCATATTACTTATTATTCTTATATCACGTTCTCCATGAATATTTATTGAAGTTGTAATAAATACTTGTGTAGTAACTTAAAGATTACAATGCATTTTCAGATATATTATCTCATCCTGACCCTCAAATTTTCCCAAGGAAGTAGGGAGAGCAAATAATATTATCCCCATTATCAGCTGAGGAAACTAAAGCTCAGAGAGATTAAAACTAGCTGAGACAATAAACTAGCTCTTTAAATGCCAGCTCAGAGTGCCTTTACCTTGGCATACTACCTACCAACATGCTTGACAGTTTTGGGGTGTGTTCTTCAGGCTCCAGTTAATACTAATATATAAAATCTTTGCAAGATAAAAGACCGAAATTCATTTTTAGAAAATTAACAGTTGGTGGTATGTTGATGTTTTACAGGGAACCACAAGAGAGCTGAAATTTCAGGATATAGTACTAGAACTGTATTTGTAAAATTTGAGATAGATGTATCTATTATTCTCCCTCCTCCTAAATACAATTCTGAGCAAAAAAGAATTTGAAGTTACTATAAGTATTTCATACCAGTTAAAAGTATTTTATTTCTAGAGTATTGTTTCTAATTTAACCAGTATGCTAAACATTGCCTGAGGATTAATCATAACCACTTTTTCTTTTCTATTTTCATCTAATCTTACTGAAGACATTTTTTGACCTATTGCGGAGGTGTAATAACTGGCAACATGTAATACATTATTTTACATTTTTATTTATTTAGCAAGTTCAGCGTTTTCATTTTCTTTTGGGTTAATCTTGCTTACCCTAACTCTCTCCTAAAAGAGATTTTTTTGTTGTTGTTCTTTAGGTAAAAGAACATGAAATGATTGGGGACCCTTCTTGTACAGTCACCTTTTATTTCTATTGCTTGGTCTTAAATTAGACATTATCTCATAGGATCTAAATTGGTACTTTATTTTTAAATTTGTTTTAACATTTATTTATTATTGAGAAACAGAGAGAGTCAGAGCATGAGCATGGGAGGGGCAGAGAGAGGAGAAAACACAGAATCTGAAGCAGCCTCCAGGCTCAGAGCTGTCAGCACAGAACCCTATGTGGGGCTCAAACTCACAAACCGTGAGATCATGACTTGAGCTGAAGTCGGATGTTTAACCGACTGAGCCACCCAGGCACCCCTCTCAATTGGTACTTTTATGGTTAGTATATGACAAAGGGCTCAGCGTATGTACCCTGATATGGGATAAACTGGACTGTGTAGTCTTTGCAATTAAAGTTGTTGATGTTATGACTGTATGTTCTTATTTTGAAAATACAATAATAAAAACTATTTTTTTATAGAGAGGGGCTCAATCTAGCTGGATTATAATAATTCTAGCTCCTCCTAATACAAGTGAATTGTTAAAGAGATATAAAAAAGATAATAGACATTTAGGTAAATATTTTTCTATTCATTTTCATATACATAAGATTTCATATTTCATAGAGTCTGAGTTCATAACATGGCTGGTAATTGTTTTTTTCAAAATGTAGAAAGTTATAAACCTAATTTTTAAATTTTTGATTAGTTTGATACTAAATGTTCCATTAATTAAAGAATGCTAACAGTTTTTAATTCAATAAGAATTATTGGCTGTATTTTATTTTATCTTTTTTTTCTTTTTCACGTTTTTTAAAAAATTCCAGTTAGTTAACATACAGTGTATTATTACTTTCAAATGTAGAATTGAGTGATTCATCACTTACATATAATACCTAGTACTCATCACAATAAGTGCTCTTCTTAATGCCCATCATTTATTTCACCCACACCCCATCCACCTCCCCTCCGGTAACCACCAGTTTGTTCTCCATAGTTAAGAGCCTGTTTTCTGGTTTGTCTCTTTTCTCCCTGTGTTCATCTGTTTTGTTTCTTAAACTCCACACAAGAGTGAAATCATATGGTGTTTGTCTTTCTTTGATTTATTTTGCTTAGCATAATACTCTCTAGCTCCGTCCAAATCATTGCAAATGGCAAGATTTCATTCTTTTTTATGGCTGAGTAATATTCCATTGTATATATACCACATCTTCTTTATCCATTCATCAGTCAGTGGACATTTGCACTCTTTTCATAATTTGGCTATTGTTGATAATGCTGCTATAAACATTGGGGTGAATGTATCCCTTTGAATCAGTATTTTTGTATCCTTTGGGTAAATATCTAGTAGTGCAGTTGCTGGATCACAGGGCAGTTCTATTTTTCACTTTTTGAGAAACCTCCATACTGTTTTCCAGAGTGACTGCACCAGTTTGCATGCCCACTAACAGTGCAAGAGGGTTCCCCTTTCTCCACATCCTTGCCAACAGCTGTTGTTTCCTGTGTTGTTAATTTTAGCCATTCTGACAGGTGTCCTTGCTGATTTGGATGCTGTTTATTTCTTTTTGTTGTCTGATTGCTGAGGCTAGGACTTCCAGTACTATGTTGTTCCTGACCATAGAAGAAAAGCTCTCAGTTTTTCACCACTAAGTATGATGATAGCTGTGGATTTTTCACATATGACTTTTATTATGTTGAGGTATGTTCTCTATATCTCAACTTTGTTGAGGGTTGTTATCATGAATGGATGTTATACTTTGTCACATGCTTTTTCTGCACCTATTGAGAGAATCATATAGTTCTTTTCCTTTCTTTTATTAATGTTGTGTATTTTGTTGATTGATTTGCAAATATTTATTGACTGTATTTAAACACATTAGATAATGCATGTGTCTTGTTCTATAGCTTGTCACAATCCTACAATACTTTAGCCTGGTGAAATTTAAAATTTATCAAACCAAATTTGATAGATTAAGAAAGACAGACCTGAGCATATCATTTAAAGTTATAAAGGTAATTACTAGAAGAAAACAACAGAAACTGATGGGAAGAGTAGATAAGGAAAAGTGAGGAATAATTTAAGAGTGAAATATTTTGTGTTTTTCATAATTAACAATCAATAGATATTATTGAAAGTTGGTAAGTCAAGAAATGGAAATATCTTTTATTTTTATTTTATATCTTGCAGTACTGCTTAAAAATTTTTAGTCATGTGCATACATCACTTGCACAATAAAAAAATTAAAACATGGCATAGTACTATTTTTAAAATATGACTTAGCTAGAACAAGTATTTTGAGCTCCGATTCCCCATGTCTAAATTGATTCAGGAGACAGGAAAGCGGCTTCCCAGGGATGTGGCTGTACTTTAATTGCTACTCGGAAGAAAGCCTTATCTAGGCTGTAGAGTCATGTTCACTACTCCTCCCTGAGAAACTAAAGTGGATTCTCTTCTTACTGCATGAAGGTGGAAAACAGGGAGACAAAAGGAGGTGATTTTCCAGCCTTTGGTCAGGTTGTAATAATCTCTTGGAAGAGAAACATTTAATGCATTTATGGAGACCTAGAACATGCAAGAATGGGAGTCCCTACCTGTATATAGTTAACATTGCTGACTAAATGCTTTATTTTTTTTTAATTTTCTTTTTTTAAAAAGTTTATTTATTTTTGAGACAGAGAGAGACAGAGCATGAACAGGGGAGGGGTGGAGAGAGAGGGAGACACAGAATCTGAAACAGGCTCCAGGCTTTGATCGGTCAGCACCGGGCCTGACGCGGGGCTCGAACTCACTGACCGTGAGATCATGACCTGAGCCAAAGTCGGACACTTAACCGACTGAGCCACCCAGGCGCCCCGCTGACTAAATGCTTTAATCTTAGAAATGAAGGATTTAATTAGGTACCCAGAGTACCTAATGTTTGTTATTGCTTTTATTTTTATGAAACTTCTTTCTGATATAATCTGACTAGCATCCTGTCTGTCCAGTAAATAGATTTCCCAAGCCATCTGGATGGAAGTTCAAGCCCAGTGAAGTATAACGTATTTATAAGGTGTATCATAGTTCTATGACTACCTCTGACCTGTGACTCATTACTGTAACATCTTGCTGGTATGTGTACTTATATATATTTATACAATGTACATTCTTGAAAATATGTCATCAAAATTTCAGTACGATTTAATTACCGGTAAAGGATGTTAAATTGGTTTCATTTTAGAGTAGACAACTGTACAAAATGAAGTTAAGTTTACTATGCTACAAAGTATGGCAAGTGAGTCCCTCATGACTTAACAATTTTTATATTTAGGAACAAAGAGGTTGTATTGAGGTTAGGATGCCCTAATGCTTAATTGCCTTCATTCAGGTTCACCTATAAGCACATCTAAGAAGATTCAAATGGAAGTCGTTTATTTGGGGGGTAGGGGAATGGGAAAGTAAGATAGGAAAAGAAGGCAGTCAATAAAGGGTGCAGTATCAAGATGGCTACTGAAGTAATATGGGAGGGGCACCAACAGCCAACAAGACTAAATTTTTTACCAGCTTTCAGAATTGGGCTATGACTTTACTTTATAAAACTAGTGTTATCATTTCTTGTGCATCCAAGTTTATTGAGTGCGATTCACCCTCATTTATTTCACCTTCTAGTTAATACTTGTGAATATTATTTAGCTCAGAAAGAAATTAAGTCTTCAAGAGGTTGGAACACTGGCACAGTATTTTGCATATGGTGAGCATTTAGTAATTTTCTACTGAATTGAGACAAATGCATAATGATATATGATGATACTAATACTGGACCCATCCCCATGAGTCCAAAGTTATTTAAATTCAGAAGCTATCCTGGAACAGATGGGGATGGAGAAAGCCCCACTCCATAAGAATTCTTCTAGACCCTTTATGATTCTGGATCATATAGCAGGGTCATCTTACTAAGTATGTCAATAAATGTTATGGCAAAATATTTGAATATGTGTTCTTTCTTTCATTTTTATTTTGGGCATTTCTTCTTATTTTTTTATATTATGAAATATATCAAACATAAAAAATAGTGTAAGAGACCTATATATTCACCATGCAGATTTTACTTTATTTGCTTTAGTTTGTTTTTTTTTTTTAAATAAACAAGAACCTCTGGATAAGGTAAAGCCCTGCCTTTGCATCACTCACCTGCTTGTACTCACCAACCTTGGTCTTAGATTTTTCCTTAAGCTTTTTTTTTTTTTTTTAATATTCATTTATTTTTGAGAGAGAGAGAGAGAAAGAGGGTGAGGGGCAGGGAGAAAGGGAGACACAGAATCTGAAGCAGGCTCCAGGCTATCAGCACAGAGCCTGATGTGGGGCTTGAACTCATGAACTGTGAGATCATGACCTGAACTCATGAACTGTGAGATCTTGACCTGAGCTGAAGTTGGACGCTTAACCAAATGAGCCCCCCAAGTGCCCCCCCTTAGGCTCTTCTTTCCAGCTCACCTCTTAACTCAGGCAAATGAAACCTGAAACCACCCCTCAGGTGATGGCGAATGCCCTGACAGGACCTTCAGTTGGCCCAGAACAGCCAGACCATTTGAGCTAAACCCCCGACTCATGTCTGTGCAGCTAGACCATGGAGTGACCCCTGGAATGACTGGCAATTGCCTTTGCCTCATTATGATACTAAAAGCTCTGCTGGAGGAGGAACCTCAGCCCCATTTACATAACATACAATGTATGTGTGGGCATATTTCCTTAAGGTGCATGTGTGACCTTATGCCTGCCTCTACATAGGATGACAAGGCTTCCCTATGTAAATATTCATTCTAACCCTAAACAAAAGGTATCCATTCACCCTCTCTCAAGGAGTCATGGCTTTGGAAGCCATTCCCTATGATCGCCTTATCTGCTGCAAATAGAAGTTTTCTTGTGCGACAGTTCAACTTAGTGCAGTTTCTGACTCACCAAGAACTGAACTTCTGTTGGTTCCATTAGAGTATGTATGTTTTTATACTTCTACCTTGTATGTATCCATTAACAACATAGAATTTTTTGCATTTTTAAACTTATATAACTGGCATAATAATTTATATCACCTTTTGAAATGTAAATTGTTTTAATTTTTAATTTTTTTATTTTATTAAAATTTTTTTTTCTTAATGTTTATTTTTGTGAGAGAGAGAGAGACAGAGCAAGAGCAGGGGTGGGGCAGAGAGACAGGAAGACACTGAATCCGAAACAGACTCCAGACTCTGAGCTGTCTTCACAGAGCCTGATGCCAGGCTAGAACTCTCTAACTGGGAGATCATGACCTGAGCCAAAGTCAGACACTTAACCGACTGAGCCACCCAGGCACCCCTGAAATTTAATTTTAGAGATTAATCAAGGTTGTTGCATTTTGTGCTGTATAGATTTCTATAGTATGAATAAATCACACAGGTTATATTCTTCTGCTGGTGGATATTAGTTGTTTCCAATTTTTGCTATTATGCAAAATGCTTCAGTGCACATGTGCTATTTCCTCTAGGATATCTACATAGAAACGGCGTGTCTTTCCATGCAGCTTATAATAATTTTTGCAGGATGAAAGTTTTAACTTTTGGTTTTTAGTTTATTTTTGTGTGTGTTGTAAGGTAAGAATCTAATTTTATCTTTTTCCATATGGAAAAAATATGAAAATTTCCCATTTTTTCACGTTGAACTATTTCATATCTGTATCTCTCTAACAGATAAAGACTAAAAACAAAATGAAACACCCATAATCACAATGCCATTATCACACCTAACAAATTAATAATATTATTTTATCTCTTATCCATGTTCAAAATTTTCCAAATATGTTTTCATAGTTAGTTTCTTCAAATCAGGATTCAAACAAGGTCAACACGTTTTATTTCACTGACACATCTTTTACAGCTTTGGTCTGTTACAGTTCTTTCTCTCCTAATTTGTAATGTCATTTATTTAAGAAACAGGATCATTTGTACAAATCCCACATTCTGTATTTGGTCGATTGCATCCTTGTGGTATCATTTAACATAGTCATCTGTTCACCACATTTCCTATAAACTAGTAACTTGATCTAGATGCTTGATTAGATTCCAGGTTCAATCCTTTTGGCCGTAATAGTTTGTAGGTGGTTCTATGTACCTCCTCTTTTATTACATCACGAGGAATGCAATATCTGGTTGTCTATTTTATTAGATTTTACTTTTTGAAACAGTTTAGATTTACAGAAAAACTGAGCAGATAGTATGTAGTGTTCCTTTATTTTCCCCACCTCCATTCTCCCCATTTCCCCAATTACCAACATTTTGCATTAATCTGGTATATTTGTTGCAGTTAATGAACTAATATTGGTACCTGATTACTATTTTTTTTTAACGTTTATTTATTTTTGAGAGAGAGAGAGACAGAGCATGAGCGGGGGAGGGACAGAGAGATGGAGACACAGAATCAGAAACAGGCTCCAGGCTTTGAGCTGTCAGCACAGAGCCTGATGTGGGGCTTTTACTCACAGACCACAAGATCATGACCTGAGCTAAAGTCAGATGTTTAACTAACAGAGCCACCCAGACACCCCGGTACCTCATTATTAACTGAAGTTCATAGTTTATTCAGATTTCCTTTTTTTCTTACCTAATGTCCTTTTTCTATTCCAGGACCCCAACCAAGATATCAAGACTACTCGCTTTTAATGATGTTAATTTTGAGCAGTGGGTTCAAGTGTTTTCAAGTAGATCGATCCATTATGAAGTTATCCATTCAACCTTTCTCTCAATGATTTTAGCATCTATTCATAATCATTCCATAAGTACAGTATTTCACAAGGAATAGCAAAACTGTGATTTTTAAAATTCAATGACTTCTTCTGCAATTATTAGCTAGAATTCTCTGATCAAGAACTTTGCCTTTTCAGCCATTTGGTTACTTTTGAAATACTGTACAATTTATCTTGTGTAGATTTTAATGGTTCAAATATAACCATAGGATATGTGTAAGAAATTCCATTTACTTTTAATTTTTAAATTATTTGCACAAAAGCACAAAGAAAATATTTTATATTGCTAGACAAAGGCAGTAGCTTTCATATTCCTGTAAGTAATTTCTGCCATTTATGCAGACTGCACAAAAACATGTTGAAATGCTAATGAAGTTGTTTAAAAATAAAAACTATTATATTGCTTTGAGCCAAAAAATTTCAGGCACTTAAGTGGCATTAACAATTAGTCCTCAGAGATTTTTTGAAATGTAGTTATAATAATTAATACTATTCCTAGTTAATTTGTATGGTGTAGTAATAACAGAATAGTTTCTAGCTTGGGAACTGAGACACAAAGAGTTAAAGGAAGTGGCCTGAGGGAATTCAATAATTTATATACACAGGCCTATTAAAGAGAGTTAGCAATGAAAATATGAAAGAATGTGACTCCTTCTATAAAGGTATGGCATGTTAGTTATTTCCCTTCTCCCAAATACAACCTACTTGTGTAAAGCAAAACTTAATTTTCTAAAAAACATTATATAATATTAGTATTATAGATAAAGAATAAATACCTAATATTCAGTCAAAACTTGTTTCCAATAAAACACAATGGTCTGTTGGGGTCTAGTCAACAAAATATTCTCCATGATTCACTATCTACTTCATTTTGCTCACAAATATCAATACCACAGTTGTTTAGAAATTAAGAGGGCATGATCCCAAATTTTAAACAGACATTTAGGGGGTTGTTGGCTAGTTCTTGAAGGAACTTTTCACATTGTCCTCTCATGAACGTATTAGAATGTATGTTCCTAAAATTGGACATATACTCAATTGAATGTGCTAGACTTACTTGATTCATGTTAATAACTTGCGGAGGTAACAGCTGAGAGTGAAATAAACATGGAATGGAGGGAAATGATGAGTCCAATTGTAGCCCGAGACTAACTGCAGGCAGGGGAGACCATAGCTCAGCCCATTAATCTTCCTCTTCTAAGCTTCCCCTTAGGAAAAAAAGCCTACAAGAACCATGGCAAATCTGCTTCCTCAACGTATGTGGAGAGATAGATCAGTGTAGAACAAGAGGTAGACTGTGGTAGTCATGGGGGTGCTCCTCTCAGATCTCCTTTCTATAGATTCTACATCAGGGAGCATGGCTGATTGACAGAGGACACATTTTGGGCTCTAATGCATTCATGTCTGGCCTTACCTTCCCTAAGCTTCTTCCAGTCAATGACTGAGCACAGCAGGATAGAGACCAGTCTATTTCTGCACAAAGCGGGATTCCTTTTATTGGCTACTTTAGCTCAGGGACTTCCCATTGGCCTGGGTAATATTTTGTCAGAAGTGCTGTAGTCTTTTTTTCTTTTTTTAATTAAAAAAATTTTTTTTAATGTTTATTTATTTTTGACAGAGAGAAAGAGACAGAGAGAGAGAGACAGACAGAGCATGAGCAGGGGAGGGGCAGGCAGAGAGAGAGACACAGCATCCAAAGCAGGATCCAGGCTCTGAGCTGTCAACACAGAGCCCAATGTGGGGCTCGAACTCATGAACCACAAGATCATGACCTGAGCAGAAGTCAGAGGCTTAACCAACTGAGCCACCCGGGTGCCCCAGAACTGCTCTACAATCTGAGGCCCCTGCCACTCAATCCTTCCTTCCCTCTTTCCTGTCACAGATGTCAGGCCTGCATCACTCTCCCAGTCTACTCCTACTCCCTTCCCTTTCTCTTCCATAAGCACTCCCTCCAGTAAATCCCTTGCACATCTAATCTCTGTGTCTGCTTCTCCATAGATTCAAACTGATACACTTACACAAGAGTTTAGCCCATTAGATTAAACTCACAGCTGTTTATAGCAAGTACAGACCATTTCTTGAAAAACTACATAGATCAATAGATGGCTTACAATTAGAATACATACTTTAAAAATTAATATTAATGCAAATTTACATGTAAACTATTGAATGGTTTTAAGGTCTTAATGAGCAATCACAGTTTCTCTTGGGTTTTTGGTCTTAGAAGGTACATCTATCCGCTATATAAGTGCCATTCTCTAGTTTGGGGATAATGTAATTATGTACAGCAGAACTTTCTTTCTAGAACTATTTATGAATTTTATGATAAAAGCAATTCATAATTCAAATTCTACTTCCCACTTGTTCTTAGCTCTTCATGGTGATTGTGAAATATTAAAGGCCTGTGTTTCTATGTGCTGTTAAGTAAAGCATATTGGCAGAAGTAGAAACAGAAAGTAAAAGGACTAGAGAAGTAAAAGAAACATAGTTCATGGTTTATTAATATTTTTCCCCATACTGGCAGCAATACTATAAAACTTTGGTGTACTTTATTTCTGGTGCAAAGCAAAAATAAATGGAAGCAGCAAGCCCTAGGCATTCCCCAAAGCCCATTCGATACTGGACCAAATTCACCTACCTTGTGTCTCACATACCATTCTATACCATGCTGAGAAAGCCATGGATTCCTTGAGTATTTTGTTTTGATTTCCCAAAAGAAAAATTAGTTGTAGTCAGTCATTTGGCTTTGGACAAAATCATATGATGTCCATCAAGAATAATGAAAGGAAGTTTCATCTGGGAAAAAAGAAGTGCCATTATACTTTCTTGGCTTATTTTTAAGTCCTATACCTTGGAAGATATCTAGCACTTAATAAAAAAACTTCACATTACTTTGTTGAAAATCAGTATCAAGTATCAAAATGATACTGAAATGTTGAAATATCAAAAATGATACTCTTGCATTGTAGTAAAATAGCTCCATTTTCTCTAGAGTGATTGTGAACTGTGACTCTGGGTTGACATAAAAGTAAATGTAACAAGAAATGTAAATATTAGATCCTAATAATTTTCAATGTTCTAAGGGATAAAAATTAGGACTTTCCAGAGATAATGCTGCTTGGGATGTGTGTTCAGTGTTTATTTTCTATTATCCAATGAATGTATTTGAGTGCAAATACTTGCAAAGGACATCTATTTATTCCATTAATATTTACCCATTTCTCACAATGTGCCAGGTACTATTCTAAGTTTTAGAACATTTGAAGATCCTTAAAACGGGAGATGACCCCTGTTTGACCTTAAAGACACCTTTAGCTCAGTTACTCTTAGAAAGTAGCAGCTTACTAACTTTGCCTTTTGGTTGAGAATTTTATGTGTTATTAAATTCTGGAATATGTTGTTTCTATAAGTTCTTTTTCTGTACTATTGTGCAAGTTATGCTTAATAAATAACAATTAAACACCGATCTGCTGAGTGCTTCTGAAAAAAGTTACCACATCTGAAGAAATTTTAGAGAGAAGAGAGAAAACAAATAGGAGGAAATTATCAAGGAAATAAATCAAGATTTTTTCTTAGGAACAAAGGACAGAAGTCATCTGATAAAGGACCTATTGAATGGCCAGCAAATTATATTTTATTCATTTTTTAATTTTTTTAAGCTTTATTTATTTTTGAGAGAGAGAGAGCAATAGCAGGGGAGGAGCAGAGAGAGGGAGACACAGAACCCAAAGCAGGCTCCAGGCTCTGCTCTGAGCTGTCAGCACAGAGCCCAACACAGGGCTCGAACTCACGAACCATGAGATCATGACCTGAGCTGAAGTGGGACGCTCAACTGACTGAGCCACCCAGGCACCCTGGCAAATTAAATTTTAAAAAGGCCCAAAGGGTACATCATCATCTGGGGAAAAAAGAAAAAACCCTAAGGGGTCAAGAATTAAAATTGCATCTCACTTCTTGAGAACAACACTGGAAGCTAGAAGACAGTGTCTTTTAAGACAATGTCTTAAAAATCCTCAAGGAAAATTCTTTTATTTAAAAAAATATTTTATTTATTTTCTTTCTTTTTTTAATGTTTATTTTGAGAGGGGGGGTTGAGGGACAGAGAGAGAGGAGGGAGAGAATCCCAAGTAGACTCCATGCTGATGCGGGGCTTGATCTCACAAACTGTGAGATCATGACCTGAGCTGAAAGCAAGAGTCAGATGCTTAGCTGACTGAGCCACCCAGGTGCCCCATTTAAAGATTTCATTTTTAAATAATCTCTACACCCAAGGTGGGCCTAGAACTCACAACCCTGAGATCAAGAGTCCTATACTCCACTGACTGAGCCAGCCAGGTACCTTGGAAAATTATTTCTAATCTCGAGTTTTATACCTAGTCATATTATCAATTAAGCATATAGCTGGACTAAAGACAATTTCATATTTATAAAATCTCAAAAACTTTGCTTTCTTTCTCAGGAGGCTGCCACCAAAAAGAAACAATAAGCTGAGAAAAAGGAATCACTCATTGAAAAGAGGGAGAAAAGCCACAAGGACAATGGGTCTAGGTTCTAGGAGATTTACCAAAGGAGTGAGGTGAAGATGATACCCAAATTGATAATGAAGCAGGTTCACAGATGACAGCTTTACAGGAAGACAAGAAAACAAAAGATAGAGATTGGGTGGGGCGGTGGGTTCTAAGAGGCACAAAAATTGGAAATGATAGCTTTTCTGATCGGTTTGAACATATTAAGAGAAAACATATTTGTTCATAATAAATATTTATTTAGTGACCACCTTGAACAAGTTACTACTCTCATTAAGCTTTCATTCTGGCATAGGGAGTAAGATGATAAATATAATAAAGTTTGTATTAGAAGGCAATAAAATCTATGAAAAAAGAAAAAGGAAAGCTGGGTAAGAAAGACTATAATTACTCTAGGTTAGGGAGAATAGAGTGTGTATTACAATTTAAGATAGGATGGTGAGGCTAGACCGCACCATAAAGTGACATTTCAGCCAAGACATGAGGGGAATTAGGAAATTAGTCCTGTGGCTATCTGGCAGAAGAACTTGTCAGGCAGAGGGAATGGCCCGATGGGGTGGAGAAATGTGAGAGGGGTAGATGCCAGAGCAGCAGGAGGAAATGAGGTCAGAGAGGTACAGGGTGAAGGATATGTCACATAGGGCCTCATAGATTGCTGTAGTAAGTGGCACTTCTCAGAGGGAACTGGAGATCCAATGTAGGAATGAAATGGTTTCTATTTTAAAATGATTGCTCTGGCCGCCATGTTAGAAAAGACTCTGCCGATAAGGGTGGAAACAGGGAGATAATAAGGAGACAATTGGATTGCCTAAGGAGGCAATTATTCCAGTAATTCAGGCAAGAGATGTTGGTAGCACATACTGCCAGGGCTACATCTGGTGTATGTAAACTACAGTGGCACATCTGCTGAAGGGCTGAAAGAAGAATTAGTAATAGTCACATAAGAAACTAAACAAAGTTAAGAAAGAGGGGTGGGGGGGTGGCTGAGACTGCATCGGGTGCCACAACACCTACCTTCTTCTGCCTAGTCTCACTTTCTCCTCCCTTCCGTAGCTGTTGAAGCCTAATAAGCATCCTGGATTCTAAATTTCTTTTTTCTTTTTTTTAAAGTTTATTTACTTATTGTGAGAGAGACAAAGAGTGAGTGCAAGTGGGGGAGGGGCAGAGAGAGAAGGACTAAGGATCCTAAATTGTCTCTCTGCTGACAGCAGAGAGCCTCACGCAGAGCTGGAACCCAAAAACCTGAGCCAAAGTTGGACGCTTAAACCAACTGAGCCACCCAAGCGCCTCTCTTTTTTCTTTTTAAAGTTTATTTATTTACTTTGAGAGAGAGGGGAAAAGAGAGAATCCCAAGCAGGCTTTGCCCTGTAGGTTCAGAACAAGATGCACGGCTCAATCTCACGATCCAGAGATCATGACCTGAGCAGAAATGGAGAGTCCAAAGTTTGACTGAGCCACCCGGGCGCCCCCTGAATTCTACATTTCTGTCCCAGAGTCTGCTTCCCAGAGAACCTAACTTAGAAACTTTTGACCCACAACACCATTTCTATGAATTTATTCCACAGATTACTCACCCATAGGCAAAAATGATGTATATTCACAGTTATTCATAGCAGATTATTTGAAAGAGCAAACATTGGAAACACTCTGAATGTCTGATTAAATAAATCAGGTGACTGATTAAATAAGGACATATCTATAAGTGGAATACCACACAGCTGTATAATAAACTGAGGAAGCCCTTTGTATAATGATATGAAAAGGTTTTCAAAATGTATGAGTTTGCAAGTGTAAATTTGTATATGCATAAAAGATGCATAAAAACTAATGTCATTTGTTGCTCCTGAGTAGATTTGAGTGTCTCAGGGACAGAGGTGGAAGGAAGATTTTTCACAGTGTACACTTTGTACTTTTTGAATTTTAAACCATGTGATTGGGTTATATGATTAGAAAAAACTTTCACTAGTTGAATTATTTGTCTTAAACTACATATGGGGGCCTGGGTGGCTCAGGCGGTTAAACATCTGATTTCGGCTCAGATCATGATCTTGCGGTTTGTGAGTTCAAGCCTCGCATTGGGCTCTGTGCTGACAGTTCAGAGCCTGGAGCCTGATTGGGATTCTGTGTCTCCCTCTCTCTCTCTGTCCTCACCTTCTTGTGCTTTGTTTCTCTCTGTCTCTCAAAAATAAATAAACATTAAAAAAAATTTTTTAAACTACATATAAAAAACTATGCACAGCTTTGAGAAAATAAAAATTAAATTAAAAACTACCTATTACATAAGAAAAAAAGGAACAAATTGTACAGAATGATTTCCATTTTAGAAAAATTTGTCTACACATACAGATACACACATTGATAGAAGCATGGAAAAGACTCTAGAAGGAATCAAAGCTTAATAGCAGTTATTAATTCTCAATTGTTTGAATTTAAGGGAATGTATACCTTTGTATTTAAACAATAATTTTTAAAAATTATGAGACAAACTAAAACCTAAAAATAGGGAAAAACTCTGACTTGCCAATTATTGTAGAGAAATCTTTAGATGATGCTTACAGGAGGTTGAAAACTAATAATTTGAGGAACTGAAACACGTGTACTACCTTTGCTTTGTCTTGCTTGTTGAACCTTGATTCAACTGAATAATTGGCTGAATTAGTCCATTTCTTAAAACCTCTAGAATAAAATCTCAGATGCAAATATAAAAAGTCCCTGCAACTGGGATTAGGAAATTGTTTGGCCTTTTAAACTCCATTGCTTTTCCTCTTATCGGCTGTATATAATCAACTAAAATTATAAAATATAACTGCCATGTGACTCTAATAATGATAGTGGAAATAAAAGGACTAAAAACAGTGAAAAGATTCATGATGAATGTTCTAGTCCATTTTGGAATGAATCCTAAGAGAGAGAAATTGGAGAGCCCATAACTTTTTTCTTTTAAAAACAATTTAAACATACAGAAAAATTGCAAGAATAGGACAGAGGTCTCCTGAATACCATTTATTCAAATTCACCAACTTTTAACATTTTGCTACATTTACTTTATCATTCTCTTTCTAAATATTTTGCTTTATTTTTTCCAAACCATTTGACAATAGATTGCATACATCATGCCCCTTTAGCTCTTCATACATTAGTATATATTTACTAAGAAAAAGGATACTCTTTTATATAATCATCATATAGTTACCAAATGTGGGAGCTACTGTAATCTATGGTCCCTATTCCAACTTTGTCAATCATTCCAATAGATACTCTCTAGCATTTTCCCCCAACCGGTACAAGTTCCAGTTGAGGATGTATATTAACTACTACAATCGTATATTGACTACTTCAGTAGTCAAGTCTTTATTCCTTTTTAATATGGAGCAGTTAGTTCTTCAGCACTTTTTTTCATCTTTCATGATGGTTATTTCATAAAATGTTCCCCAGTATGGGTTTGGTTGATGTTTCCCCATGATTAGATTCAAGTGATAGGTCCTTCTCAGGGTATCGCATCAGGAAGCACATGATCACTGATGAAAGTGTTGCCTAGGTTCTCCACTGTATAGTTACTATTTTCCCCTTCCAGCATATATACAATATGTGGGAAGGTACTCTGAAAAGAGGAGAATATGCTCCTTTTCATCAAGCTTTCCCTCTGGATTTAGACTCCATTGATGATGTTTCCCCAAACCGATCTCTTCTACGATAGTTGCAACTCCATCACTCTCTCTGTGTTTAATCATGGGCATTCTCTCTATTTAGGAACATCTTTCCCCTTTCCCCCATTTCTCTCTCTTACATTACTACAGACTCATGGATTTTATTTTATTCAATGGAGCATAATTCATTACTGTTCTTATTTTGGTACTTGAGTTATACCAGATTTGGCCAATGAGAGGCCCTTTTAGCTGATTCTTGTGGACATGCCCCCATTTTATTTTCTGAGCATTCCCTAATTCTGGCATTAAGATGTCTCATGTCATCTTGTACCTTCCTTCCCTAGTCCTCAAATCAGCTGTTCCTCTAAGAATCCCTGGTTACTTTCCATGGGGACAGGTATTTAGAAATCAAGATCTGGGCAGGGAACCTTTAAGGTTGAAGTTATATTTTGATCATAAAATCAAGAGGAATATATATCGATTTTTACAAATCATCACATATATGGCTCATTTAGCTATGTCCTTTTTTCCTCTTTGTGGCAAGAAAAAAGAAACTTTAGCTTGTTTTTTGGATTTTTCTTATTTACTTGAATTTAATTAGCTCTGGCTACAATTATTAGCAAAGAACACTCCCTGCCACAGTAACTATGGATTCTAAATGTCTAGATAGCTATTCAAATATAGTGTATCATCAAGAGAAATTTGTGATGGAAGACTGGATAGGTTTTGAAATACGTACTATCACATAATCTGTAGAACCCTGAAGATAAGTGTAATGCAACATGGGACATTTCATTGAATTCATTTTAAAGACATTGAATCAACGCTCCATGAAATAACATTTTCTACAGTTAGATGCTTGTTGCAAAAGATGTTTTGCTTTTTATGGTGCTGTGATATGTTGGAAACTGCTGTGGTAACATCTCCTATTATTATTTTTATTTGATAAAGGCAAATGAAGTATAAAATGTTTGAAATAAGTACATCAATTTCTATTTTATTTATTTTATTTATTTAAAAAAATTTTTTTTTAACGTTTATTTATTTTGGAGACAGAGAGTGAATGGGGGAGGGTCAGAGAGAGAGGGAGACACAGAATCGGAAGCAGGCTCCAGGCTCTGAGCTGTCAGCACAGAGCCCGACGCGGGGCTCGAACTCACGGACCGTGAGATCATGACCTGAGCCGAAGTCGGACGCCCAACCGACCAAGCCACCAAGGCGCCCCCATCAATTTCTATTTTAACTGAATGAAACTAAATATGTACTCTGTCTGTTGATAATACAGATCTTTCAACAGTGATATACTTTTCAAATACTGACGATGAAATAAATAAATCATATTTATGTGTGATAGTACTAGGGGCAAAGACCAAATCCATTTGTTTGTTGCATGTATTTCTCATTGCATGGGAATCACCTGGGTCACTTTCTAAAAATCCAAATTCCTACATTCCTGAGCACCACCCGGGTCCATTTAAACAGCATATCTCACGATCCGGGAATCTGTATTTTTTAATTTTCCCCAGGTAATTCTGAGATATTTGATCATTAAACTGATTTATGAACTATTGAATGTGGCAAAAAATACATTTATACCAGGATGTAAGTCTCATTATATAAATAAGCTGCCCAAGGGCAGGAAATGTGCTTCTAAACTTTATAAGCTCGGCACCTATTATGAGACTTGCATACAGTAGGCATTTAACATATGCTTATGAAAATAATTCTGACCTCAAATTTTATTGGAGTCTTAATACCTAGTTTGTGTAAGGAATGTAAACGCACCTTAGGGATATTCTGTATTCATGTGAGAAGAACTACTTTGTACAGCAACCTGAAAGACAGTACTGGATTGGTGGATTGATTTCTTTTTTTAAAAACTTTTTTTTTAATGTTTGTTTATTTTTGAGAGACTGAGCATGAGCAGGGAGGAGCAGAGAAAGAGGGGGACAAAGAATCCAAAGCAGGCTCCAGGCTCTGAGCTGTCAGCATAGAGCCCAACACAGGGCTTGAACTCACAAACTGTTGAGATCATGACCTGAGCAGAAGTGGGATGCTTAACCGACTAAGCCACCCAGGTGCCTCGGTGGACTGACTTCTAATGCAGAAGTAGTTGTGCTCAGTTATAAACCTGAATTCTAACTTACTCTATGCTTCTGAAAAAAGATAAAGAATACTCCCATTTATGACTGATGTAATGTGTAAATTTTCTCTGTCTCGTTCCTCTTTCCACTAAATGTTCTACTTGTTGACAAAATGACCAGACAAAAAATAAAATAGTAGCTAACATTTGTACGATATCAAACTGCCGTTCTCCAAGTGTAGTCCCAGGACTCCTGGGGTTCCTGAAACCCTTTCTGGTGATCCATAAGGTCAAGATTTTTGCCAGTAATATAAGGCGTAATTTGCCTTTATCACTCTCATTCTTGGAGGATACAGTGGGGTTTTCCAGAGGCTACATCATATGTGTAGCAAAAGAAATTAATGAGGAAAAGATACAAGAATTAGCTTCTTCTACAACCTGGATGTTAAAAAAAATGTACAGGAGGGGCCCCTGAGTGGCTCAGTGGGTTGGGCGTCTGACGTCAGCTCAGGTCATGAGCCCCGCGTCGGGTTCCGGGTTCCGGGCTGACAGCTCCGACCCAGATTCTGTGTCTCCCTCTGTCTGCCCCTCCGCTGCTTGCACTCTGTCTCTCGCATTGTCTCAAAAATAAATAAACACACACACACACACACACACACACACAAAGAAAGAAAGAAATGTACAGCAATTTACAGGCTCTTCTAATTTTTTTGAAAATGTAGTTATTATTCATAAAAATGTTATTTATGTCAGCATACAATGGGTTTAATATTTAAAGAAAATTTTTTTAATGTTTATTTTTGAGAGAGAGGCAGAGGGTGAGCAGGGGAGGGGCAGAGAGAGAGGGAGACACAGAGTCTGAAGTAGGCTCCAGGCTCTGAGCTGTCAGCACAGAGCCCGATGCGGGGCTCAAACTCATGGACTGTGAGATTATGACCTGAGCCCGAGTCAGACACCCAACTGACTGAGCTACCCAGGTGCCCCAAGGTTTAATGTTTTTTAATGACTAAAATTAAAAATTTTTCAGTTTTAATTTCTAATATGTTAAATATTGATAGGTATAATACACATAAACAAAAGTTGCTTGGAGTCCTCAAAAATTTTTGGGAGAGTAAAGGGATCCAAAAAGACCAAGAAGTCTGAGAAACAGTGATTTATGTTTTTACATGTTATTTAGTTTTATACAGACAAATATAAGAATTAAATTAAAATTAAAATTAAGATTAATCTAGGGGCCCCTGGGTGACTCGTAGTTTTAAGTGTCTGGCTTCAGCTCAGGTCATGATCTCGCAGTTCACGGGTTCTGTGCTAACAGCTTAGAGCCTGGAACCTGCTTCAGATTCTGTGTCTCTGTCTCTCTGCCCCTCCCCCGCTCACACTCTGTGTCTCTCTCAAAAATGAATAAACAGTAAAAAAAATTAAATCTAATCTAAAATTAGATTAAATTACACCAACTTAAAAATAGATTTTTAAAAAACATTTATTTTTGAGAGAGAGAGAGAGAGAGTGAGCAGGGGAGGGGTAGTGAGAGAGGGGGACAGAGTATCCGAAGCTGGTGCTTTTGCTGACAGCAGAGAGCCCAATGTGGGGCTGAAACTCCCAAACGGTGAGCCACCCAGGGGCCCCTCCATGGTTGCAGCCTTTTCCACAGCTCTGCTAAGGAAATTATTGAAGAGGGTAGTTTTTATTTTGAAAGTCCTGTGGTATCATAATCAAAATATTTTTATTCTATTTCCCTAGCAGTAGTGATGATCCTTTTCCATCCCCACTTCTGACAGCAACATCTTTGATGAAAAACAAGTTACTGGCTTAGGGCTAAACTCTCCAACAGTGTTACTTTGCAAAGAAAACAGCCGAAAAACCCAGAGTAGAAGTAGTGGTGAGGTTTCTAAATTCAAAGAAGTTCAAGGTCAGGAAATAGGGAAATTTTACTAGAAGCCTAAACCTAAATACAGTTCAAAAGGAACAATTCCCAAGTCACTGTGGTCCAGTTTTCTTTTCACTGACTCTTTTTTCTTAGTCAACACGTAAACGGACTCTTTTTAACTGAATTGTGTGTGTACACTCCTTGTGTGTGTGCTGGGGAGGGACGGAACAGGAGGGGACCAGAGATAAAAGCCTGAGAATTTCCGGGAGCCCTTTCACTTTCCCGCCTCAATACTGAGGGGGGCGGGGCCCGAGGCCGGACCGGGGCGGGTTGCTTCCCTGGCCCCGCCCCAACCCTAGTTCTCCGTGCCCCTCCCACATGCGTTTCGCCATGATCCCAACAGGCCCAGCGGCTAGGAGGGTCACGTGAGGGTGGGCGGTGGAGGAGGAGGTCTTCCTCCGCTGGTTTTTCGTCTCTATGGTTGTCAGAGGTGGGCGGCTTTGATCCAAAGGCATTGGCAGCTCCAGTGTGGACAGGTGAGTCCTGGACCCTTAAAGGTGTGAGGGACAGCCATTTAGGGAAGGCGAAAGGGAAGGCAGGGCGAAACAGCTGTAAAGGATCTGGCCGCCCGTGTGTTGGCTTTGGGATCCGGCGACTTCTCGGGTCTGGCGGCATAGCTGTCTTCCCTGACGCGCTCAGTTCAGGGGCTTGAGAGGAGTCCTTAGTCGTGTCTGCTTGCCGTCCTCCGCTTTCCTTCATCTCACCTCATCCCTTTTCGCTGTCCCGGGAGAGCTCCCAGTGCAGAGTTCCCAACGGCGAGGTTCACTTGGGCGCCGATGTCCCTCTCTTTTCCGGCAACCTGGAGATACACAGGTAGACTTGACTAGTTTCGCTGGGATTTGTTGATGTGGATGGACGTGGGTGATGGAGTTTACACTTAGATGCCTTATGGGTAGAAATATTAATTATTGAATCGGAAAAAGAAGTAGAAAGTTCTCCTTCGGGAACCCGAAGGAGCAAAACATAGTGCAGCCTTCTTGGACTGTTCAGTTTTTATCTTTTACGATGCTTTCCGTTTTCATTCTCGCTTAAGTTTCCTTTTTACCATCCCGTCCTGGCCCACCGTACGATGTTTTGAGAATGAGCCGAGTGTTACTGACTCTGTGTGAATGTTGAGAGAAGAGTTTAAAACGGACTGTTCTTTAAGTTGCTGTCTCTGCTATCTTATGGTTACTTTTCCTTCCCTTTCAGATGCCTAAAAAGTGTTGTTAAGTATTTGTAAATGTAATGTAAGAAGAATTACTATTTTATGGCCAAGGGACTGGAATAAACTATTCCCCTTGTGGTACCTGGAAAGACTCACTTTCTTTGTTATTTTATAAATGTTTTTATCTCCAAATTTTGGGGTGGTTTGGCTATACCTTTGTTTATGTTAAAGTACCCCTTAGGTCCCGTGTGCAAGTAATCTAGCAGTAGAAGAAAGGAGTATGCTGACAAAGTGAACCAATTTGGGGTTGATAGATGTAGAATTAAAGTTTAAAGTTAAACCATATGACTAATAAAACGTCAGCATCTTGAGACACAGATATCACCCTGGATGACCAACACGCTGTCTTTCTGGTGTTGGACAAGGTAATGAGTTTGTTGAACATCATCTTGTCTTAAAAACTTTTTAAAACTTTTCACTTGTTTGTGAGAAGATGGTGTTGGCCTCCAGCTACTCTTTATAGTCACCCTTGATAGGTGATTATCTCTTCCACTTAAGATCATCACTCTGGCCATCTAATTATGTCTGGCCATCTAATTATGTCATTGACACCCTCTAAGTGTCCTTACTGAAAATTGTGAAACACAGAGTAATACTAACAAAAAGTGAAGATTCAGGAGTTGGTTCTGTGCTTGGGGAGAAAGGGAAAGAGTGATAGAAGCTAATAAAAGCAAGAGAACAAAAGCACGTATCGCTACCTTCCTTTATAATTTATAGACCATATTCAGTAGACTTTTTATATTCCCACGGGTGCATCCTTGAGACTGACTTTCCTATATTTAAGAATGAACAATGGTATGTAACTTTTCCCATGATGCATTATTACATGAAATAATTATAACTGATTTAACTGACCCTTCAGGTCTTATATTATTTAGAATTATAGGACTAAAGTAATTGATAAGGTTATTAAACCTAATTTGGACACTTTTAATCTTTAGTTTTACTTTTTGAGCAATTTTTGTAGTGGTGGCATCACGTGCTGAATGTTAACCAGTATTTTCCATATAGAGTTGTTTAGTATATTCGTCTTTTTGCTTTAATTTATTTATTTTGAGAGAGAGAGAGAGAGAGAGAGAGAGAGAGAGAGAGAAGTGGGAAAGAGGCAGAGAGAGGGAGAGACAGAATCCCAAGCAGGCTCCACACTGTCAGCGCAGGGCCAGACGGGGGGCTGAACCACAAGATCATGACCTGAGCCAAAATCAAGAGTGTGGTGCTCAGGGTGCCTGGGTGGCTCAGTAGGTTAAGCATCTGATTTCGGCTCAGGTCACGATCTCCCAGTTTATGGGTTCAAGCCCCAGAGCCTGCTTCGAATTCTGTGTCTCCCTCTCTCTCTGCCCCTCCCCCGCTCGTACTCTGTCTCTCTCTCTCTCAAAAATGAATAAACATTAAAAAAAAAAAAAAGAGTGGGATGCTCAACTGACTCAGGCACCCTTATATATTCCTTTCAAAAAGGAAATCAATTTTGTTTTTAAAGTTTTACTTGCACTTTTTATTTTTTCCCCACTCAAAACAAAAATAGCTTGGGTGTTTGCCAACTAAAAAAGTTGATTCTTTTAAAATAGATTTTCTAGGGGCGCCTGGGTGGCTCAGTCGGTTGAGTGTCCGACTTCGGTTCAGGTCGTGATCTCGCGGTCTGTGAGTTCGAGCCCCACGTCGGGCTCTGTGCTGACAGCTCAGAGCCTGGAGCCTGTTTCAGATTCTGTGTCTCCCTCTCTCTGACCCTCCGCCGTTCATGCTCTGTCTCTCTCTGTCTCAAAAATAATGTTAAAAATAAATAAATAAAAAATTAAAAAAAAATAAAATAGAGGGCGCCTGGGTGGCGCAGTCGGTTAAGCGTCAGACTTCAGCCGGGTCACGATCTCGCAGTCTGTGAGTTCGAGCCCCGCGTCAGGCTCTGGGCTGATGGCTTGGAGCCTGGAGCCTGTTTCCGATTCTGTGTCTCCCTCTCTCTCTGCCCCTCCCCCGTTCATGCTCTGTCTCTCTCTGTCCCAAAAATAAATAAAAAACGTTGAAAAAAAAATAAAATAGATTTTCTATACACTTTGTAAATTATGAGAAAATTGTTAATGCTTTTAAGACATTAAATGTTGTTACATGAGCATATTTGAGAAGAAAACACAGGGCAGGATTTTTAAATGTTTTATATTTCCTGTTATAAAAGTGTATGTGCCTGTTTTGGAAAAATGGAAATATGATGAAAATATAACATTGAAAGTCGGAATCCTAATTTATGTTTTCCCCTGCCACCCTGTAACCACTAGTTAGTTCCCTTTGCATATTTGTGAATCAGTGTGCAAAAGTAGAGTCTCAAGTAAAACTCCCTGGGAGAGATGGTGGTACTAATAGCTCCAGGCTTACATCCTACAACCTTAGAAACTCCAAAAGAGAGAGAACTTCCCTGTGTCTGTGATTCCAGCAAACTACTGTATGAGAATTTCATTAACCTGACTTGGGTCATTGCCCATCCTGGCAGTAGTCTCTATGGTCAGAGTGATAGAATGCTTTGTGTGGTCAAGATTGGATCTTGTTCTCACCATGGAGTGGGGTAGGGGGATAACCGTTTTAAACTACATGAATTAGGAACAGGCAACGTCAGGGTGCCTGCCTGGCTCAGAGGTAGAGTATCCCCCTCTTGATCTTGGGGTTGGGAGTTCAAGCCTCACATTGGGTGTAGAGTTTACCTAAAAAAAAAAATAGACAACAGGTTTTCTTTAGGGAAATTGAGGTGTCATTTTTCTGGAGAGGGGAGAATGATTCCTGGGCAGGCAAAAACAACAGATGTTCACTGAAATAATTTTATATGTATTTGTTTTCTTTTAATTAAGAGAACTTGCTTTCCTTTACCCAATATAAATTAATTGTATTTTTTTTTAAATTTTTTTTTTAACGTTTATTTATTTTTGAGACAGAGAGAGACAGAGCATGAACGGGGGAGGGGCAGAGAGAGAGGGAGACACAGAATCGGAAGCAGGCTCCAGGCTCTGAGCATCAGCCCAGAGCCTGACGCGGGGCTCGAACTCATGGACCGCGAGATCGTGACCCGAGCTGAAGTCGAACGCTCAACCGACTGCGCCACCCAGGCGCCCCATAAATTAATTGTATTTTGCAGTTTGAGTGTTAGTGTTTTTTTTTAATGTCTATTATTTTATTAATTTATAGAACTTGAAATTTAAACTCCTTGACTAGCATATATTTGTGCTGTTGTTATATGTTTAGCCCTGTTCTCTGGAGTATTCAGCTTTTCTAACTTTAGGTATATTGTGTGTTTGTCAGTTTGTTAAAATCATTTATTGGTAATTTTTTTTTTTTTTTTTACTGTAGGTGAACTTAACAAATTGTAGTTTTATAAATAGTAAATAAAGTTTTGAATATTTAAATGTATGTAGTCAGTATGGTTAAATGCTTGATTCTTTTAATTATTACACGTTTAAAAATCTGTTAGTATAGAGGGGCGCCTGGGTGGCTCAGTCGGTTGAGTGTCTGACTTCGGCTCAGGTCATGATCTCGCGGTCCGTGAGTTCAAGCCCCACATCAGGATCTGTGCTGACAGCTCAGAGCCTGGAGCCTGCTTCAGATTCTGTGTCTCCCGCTCTCTGCCCCTCCCCCGCTCATGCTGTGTCTCTCTCTCTGTCAAAAATAAATAAACTTAAAAAAAAATATATTTAAAAAAATGTGTTAGTATAGTAACCATTTCATTTTGAGCATTGTATGAAAAAGAAATTATAATTGTCACAAATTGCTGTCACTGGGCATTAAGTTTAAGACTGTAGTTAACATTAATGTCTGGTTTTGTATCTCTATGGATTATTCTAATGGTTCATTATATTTTAAGAGGAAATATAATTGAAGTTACATATTGTTTACTCCACTGTCTTGATTTTGTTTAAAGGAAATGTTAGCAGTTCAATTCAATGGACATTTGAGCTTTAGTTGCAAACGTTGGTGTCATGGGCTTTAGTTTAGACAGATTCATATTCTAAAATCCAACTCCATCACTTCTTGATGTTGAGCAAGTTACTTAATCTCTCTGAACTTGAGTTTATTCCATTATCAAAATAGAAATAATAACACTTGTCTCAAGGGGGAGGGTCTTATGAGGAGTAATTTAATGTATGCCAAGGGTCTGGGACGTAGTAGGTACTTATTAAATGTAATTGTTAATAATAATGAGAACAAGAAATAACATCTAAAAAGATTTTACTACCCCAATTTCAAAATGTTTAGCTCCAGAGGGTTTAAATGTATATATAGGTGTTACGGAATTAATTGTTTTGTGTCAGTTTGTCTTGATTTTAGCAGGTTTTTAAATTCTGTGTTACATAGATAGCAATAAACTAAAAGACTGTTTAAACTACATAATTATTAGAGGACTGCCCAAGTATTTGAAGATGGCCTAGTCCAAGTATGAAAACTGTTAGGATAGGGGAATGTATTGAGAGAATTTTACACAGACTCTGAGCTCAGCAAAGTTTAATATTAAGTAGGGCTTACATTCCTTGGCTATACAAGGCGACCTAGGTGTTGAGCACCTTGGATGTTGATATAAGAATTTATGGTGACTTTTGGTAATAGGCAGAAATAATAAAAATGGATTAGCTTTTATTTTTATTTATTTATTTAATGTTTTATTTATATTTGGGAGAGACAGAGCGCTAGTGTGGAAGGGGCAGAGAGATGGAGACAGAATCTGAAGCAGGCTCCAGGCTCTGAGCTGTCAGCACAGAGCCCAACACGGGGCTCGAACTCAAGAGCCATGAAATTATGACCTGAGCTGAAGTTGGACACTTAACCGACTGAGCCACCCAAGAGCCCTGGATTAGTTTTTATTTTTAAGGATGAGTTCAGGGTGATGGTCACATGAAGTAGTGCTTTGAGAACATGTTATATTGGACACCTGCAGGTGGAAGAGATAATAGTTTTGAATGTTACTTGAAAAACAAAAAAAGGCAGCTGTAGAATTGAACAACTGTGAAAAGTGACTGGCTCTAAATATAATTTTTATGTGGTATGGGAAATTAAATATTGCCACTTTGGGAGGAGAGGTGTTTTAGCCCTATTTATGAGCAAATAAATAGCTAGATTATCTTTTTTTCCCCGAACTGATAGAGTAATCAGTTTTAACATTTCCTAGGCTAACTAACAATAAGTTCAAGGTGGTTTTTACTAACCTTGAGAAAATTGAAAACTTAATGTAATCTTGGAGAAATATATTCATATAATTCATGTCAGGTATACAAATAATGTTTACATTTCTCTTCAAAGTGATTTCATATTGGTCATTTAAATCTTAAAGTCCCTATCTTAATACCTTGCTTGTTCAGAGTTGGTGGTTACTTCGTGTCTATTTTTTTTTTCTTGAGAGTGTGCACATGTGCGCAAGCAAGCGCATGAGCAGGGGAGGGATGGAGAGAGACAGGAAGAGAGAGAATCTCAAGCAGGCTCAGCACTGTCAGCACAAGAGCCTGACACGGGGCTTGAACTCGTGAACCATGAGATCATGACCTGAGCCGAAATAGAGTCAGACACTTAGTGGACTGAGCCACCCGGGCATCCCTAGGCTGATTGATTCTTGATGCCAGAACCAAGTCTTACTCATCATAATATCCTGAATATGCAGCAGAGTATTTGTAGTCTATACAAGTTCAGAACATGTTTGGTGAAGAGTAAGATATTTCATCTGCCTAAAAATCAGAATAGAAATAAGATATAATTCAATAGATTAAGTCTGCACACTGTAACCTATATCAGTCTGATGCATTAGGAAAACTTACTTGGAGACCTCTAGAAAATTCCATCCACACTTTTTACCACACATCAATAAACATGTTTTATCTGTAATACATACCAAGGCAGTGGAGAGAGAGAGAGGAAAAACATTTCCATTCGTTAAGGAGCTCATAGTCTAGTGGTAGAGACAGCCAGATGAATTGATAATTACAACTTAGATTTATGCTAATTAAGATTCAAATTAAAAATTCAGTTTATCGCTTCAGTAGACACATTTCAGGTGCTCAGTAGCCGCATGTGGCTTGTGCTTACTGTATTGAATAGTAGATGTAGAATATTTCTATCATCGCACCACATTCTGTTTGACAGAGCTGTTGTAGAACATTATACACTTGAACCTACATTCCCTAATTTCAGCTGATAGTTAATTTTCATTTCAATCATATTCCTTCCTTGTTCAAATAAAACTTGCTTTTAGATTTGAAAGTTGTATTTTTTAAAATTATCAAGTGAATTTTATAATACATTTCAAATAAAGTGATATTGTTCATTTTCTCATGTCTTTGATATGTGATAGCATTTAAATTAAGTAGTTTCAGAATTTGATTAAAAAGTTTTTTTTAAAGTTTATTCATTTTAGAGAGAGAGAGAGAGAGAGAGAGAACACAAGTGGGGGTAGTGCAGAGACAGAGAGGGAGACACAGAATCCGAAGCAGGCTCCAGGCTCCGAGCTGTCAACACAGAGCCCGACAGGGCTGGAACTCACGAACCATGAGATCATGACCTGAACCGAAGTCAGACATTTAAATGACTGAGCCCCCCGGGTGCCCCTCAGAATTTGATTTTTAACTTCAGCATTGGTATCATCTGACTTTCTATCCTAATAATTTCTGAGATGGCAGTGTAGCATAATGGTTAAGAGCAATGGCTTTGAGATCAGAGAAATCTTCCTCTGCCATCTGTTGGCTGTGACTTTAAGCAAATTTTCTAAAAGCATTGAGCTGTGGTGTCCTCAGTAAAATAGGAGTAATAATACTTATTGCAAGGGTTATGGAAAATTAAATAAGGTAACAGATATTAGGCTTTTAGCGTAGTACCCCTCACAGAGTATTGTTCATTAAATGCTGGCATTAAAGAGAATTTTGAACAATGAGTTGTTTAAAAGTTATTTAAAAGAAAACAATTTTTTGAGAAGGTTGGAGACATTGGAATAGAGGCTGGGTATTAGAACATACCAAGGAATCAATGTGAAATTTGTTAAGTGTAAGTGTGACATGATTATGTGGAAGGAAAGTCTATATTTTTGGAGACATATCAAAATATATAGCAGTGAAATGATAGACTGTCTTGAGAGTTGCATAAAAATGATTCACAAAGACATACGAATAAAAGGGATGGAAAAATTGGTCTTAATATCCATTTCTGGTGAAGAAGGATTAATAAGTACCATATTTACCTTCCTGCCTGAAATAGCTAAAAAGGCAGACCAAATATACAAAGCAGTGGTTTCCTAGATTTTGGACATGGTGCAGCAAAGGAAGGTGATCCTTGAGAGATGGGAAACAGATGGGGTGAGCTCTGTGACTGCTCTGGTGTGCTGCCTGGAGTTTCCCCCCTGTAGAGCAGGGAGGGGGAATCCCAACCAGAGCACAAGGGTCTCCTTGAATTGACACAGCCTGGGGAGGCCAAGGCGGCTGGAGTTTGCACGACAGAGTACTAGAGATGAGAAAGCTGAAAGGAGAGAAAACTTTGGACATCTGCAGAGGCTCCCCCTCAAGTACTGAGTGGAGAACTGATCAGTGCACACATGTGAGGAAACTACTGAAGCTAGGAAAAGAACCACCTGAAAAGAATAGAGAACAGTACTCGAAAGAGTTTTTGCAAAGGCAGAAATAGTGGTTTTTTTTCCTGTCAGCCAGAGTGGAAAATGTCTTACTAGGTCATATAGAGTACTCAAAGGCTTTGTTTTAGTAGTGGGATAAAATTAGGTGCTCCAGCCCAACCTAAAAAGCTTTAAAAAAAAAAAAAAAAAAAAAAAAGCAAGACCTGAAAAGGTCAAACTGTTTCTAAGAGACTTAATTATAAGCTCAAGAACAGTTATAGGAATTCAAAGATATCTAGCACCCAACAAGGTAAAATTCACAGTGTCTAGCATCCAATCAGAAATTGCTAGGCATGGGGTGCCTGGGTGATTCAGTCTGTTAAACACCAGACTCTTGATCTCAGCTCAGGTCTTGACCTCGGGGTTGTGAGTACAAGCCCTGCATTGGGTTCCACACTGGGTGTGGAGCCTACTTAAAAAAAAAAAAAAAATTACTAGGCATGTAAAGGAGCAGGAAAATATGACCTATGATGACAAGAAAAAAAATAGTCAAAAGCAAAACTGGTGACAGGTGATAGAATTAGTAGAGAGGAGTATTAAAACAGTTTTTACAATTGTATTTCATATGCTTAAGAAACTAAAAGAAAGATTGATTATGTTAAATAGAAGCATGGAAGATAGGGAAAAGACCCAAATGGAACTTCCAGAGATAGAAACTATAATGTCTGAGATGAAAACTACACTTGTTGGCATTAATGACAGATTAGACATTGGAGAAGGAAATTTATACTGAAGCGCATGAAGTATACAAAATAATCTATGAAGAGCTCTTGCTATAAGTACTTAATTTGACTCTGGTCAAGTTTTTACATGTAACTTGAATTTATGGGAGATAAAGGGACTAGAGAAACATTGAAACCATGCTGTAAGGAAGCAACTAGATAAATCCAGAATTTGAGAAATGCTGCAATTTACTTGCCCTGTTCTCTTTGAAAATTAAGGTTGTGCTGTGATTACACAACATGGTGGATATACTTAATGTAACTGAATTGTATACTAAAAAGTGGAGAAAATGGTAAGTTTTATGTATATTTTACCATATTTTTAAAAAAGTACCATTTTAATCATTTTAGGTGCGCTGTTGGGAGGCATTAAGTATATCTCCGTTGTTCTGCATGCATCCCCACCATTCATTTCCAAAACATTTTCTTCTTCTTAAATGGAAAACTGTACCCATAAAATGGTAACTCTCCTTTTATTTCTCTTGCCAGTCTCTGGCATCACCAATCTACTTTCCGGTTCAATGAATTTCACTACTGTAGGAACTTATAAGTGCAATCTTATAGTATTTGTCTTTTTGTGACTGGCGTATTTCACTTATATAATGTCTTTAATGTTCATCCATGTCGTAGGATGCATCAGAATTTCCTTCCTTTTTTAAAAAATTGTTTTTATTGTGGTAGAATACACATAAAATTGACCATCTCAACCATTTAAAAAAAATTTTTTTTTAACGTTTATTTATTTTTGAGACAGAGAGAGACAGAACATGAACGGGGGAGGGTCAGAGAGAGAGGGAGACACAGAATCTGAAACAGGCTCCAGGCTCTGAGCTGTCAGCACAGAGCCCGATGTGGGGCTTGAACTCACGGACTGCGAGATCATGACCTGAGCCGAAGTCGGACGCTTAACCGACTGAGCCACCCAGGCGCCCATCTCTCAACCATTTTTTTTTTAAATTTTTTTTTTAACGTTTTTATTTATTTTTGAGACAGAGAGAGACAGAGCATGAATGGGGGAGGGTCAGAGAGAGGGAGACACAGAATCTGAAACAGGCTCCGGGCTCTGAGCTGTCAGCACAGGGGCCCGATGCGGGGCTCGAACTCACGGACCGCGAGATCGTGACCTGAGCCGAAGTTGGCGCTCAACCGACTGAGCCACCCAGGCGCCCCTCTCAACCATTTTTAAGTGTACAGTTCAGTGGTATTAATCTAAGTACATTCAGATTCCTGTGAAACCACCACCAACATCCATCTCCAGAACTTGCAAATTTATATTAAATACATCTATTTTTTTAACATTTATTTGTTTTTGAGGGACAGAGAAAGACAGAGCATGAGCAGGGGAGGGGGAGAGAGAGAGGGGGAGACACAGAGTCTGAAGCATCCTCCAGGCTCTGAGCTGTGTGTTAGCACAGAGCCTGACTCAGGGCTCCAACTCACGAACTGCAAGACCATGACCTGAGCTGAAGTCGGACGCTCAACTGACTGAGCCACCGAGGTGCCCTAATACATCTATTAAATAATAACTCTATATTACCGCCCCCCACCCCCAGCCCCATGTAACCATGATTCGACTTTCTGCCTCTAAGATTTTGACTACTCTAGGTACCTCATGTAAGTGGAATCATACAGTGTTTGTTGAGACTGATTTATTTCACTTAGTGTAATATTGAATAACATTCATCCATGTTGTATTGTGTGTCAGAATTTCCTGCCTTTTTAATGGCTGAATAATATTCCATTGTATGTATAAACCATATTTTGTTTATCTGTTCATCTGTTGATGGACACTTGGGTTGCTTCCACTTTTTGGCTATTGTGAAGAATGCTGCTATGAGTATGGGTCTACAAATATGTCTCTGCTTTCAGTTCCTTCAGACATATTCCCCAAAGTGGCGTTGTTGGATCATATCATTCTCTGTTTAATTTTTTGAGGAACTGCCATAGTTTTCCATAGCACCTAGCTGTACCATTTTATGTTCCCATCAACAGTGTACAAAGATTCCAGTTTCTCCAGTACTTGTTTTTTCTGTTCATTTCTTTGATTAGACTAGCAAGGTTTATGACTAGTCTTACCAATTGTTTGCATTAAAAGGAAGATATTTAGGTGTAATGTACTTATTGATGTTTTATTGAAATTTATATTACATAGTATGGTACGGTTTTTTTATAAAGTATTTTTCTAATGTTTATTTTTGAGAGAGAGAGAGAGAGAGCAAGCAGGGAAGGGGCAGAGAGAGAGGGAGACACAGAATCTGAAGCAGTCTCTAGGCTTTGAGCTGTCAGCACAGAACCCCATGCGGGACTTGAACCCATGGGTCGTGAGATCACAAGCTGAAGTCAGACACTTAACCGACTGAGCCACCCAGGCGCCCCTACATAATACAGTTTTTATTTGAATTATCACAGCAGCATCCTGTTATCGTATTTATTCGTAATTTACTGTGTGTTGGACACTGTGCTCAGCTTTGTACAAGCATGTTCTTATTTAATCCTCTTCATAGTCATTTGCAGTAAGTGTTATTAACCCTGTTTTATGGCAGCACAAAGTTGCCAAGTCAGGAATCAAACACAAATCTGGGGCACCTGGGTGGCCCAGTCCGTTAAGTGTCCAACTCTTGGTTTTGGCTCAGGTCATGATCTTGCAATTTCGTGGGTTTGGGACTGTCAGTGTGGAGCCTGCTTTGGATTCTCCACCTCCCTCTCTTTCTCTCCACCACTTCCGCTGTCTCTGTCTCTCTCAAAACAGATAAATAAACTTAAAAAAAAAACAACAAACACAAATCTGACTGACTTCAATATGGCCAGAAAGAGGTCAAGTTTATAAATTCTGATATCTAGAATTAATGAATTAGCAGATTACCTTGACAGAACTCTCTGTTCCTCAGTTTATAAAAACAAAAGAAAACAAAACGCAGTGCAAACTTATCTACCTGTTCAGTAAAGCTTTATTTTGTGATCTAATTTTGCTTTCATTAAATCCTGAAGTTGAAAACATCTTCAAGTAAGCAAGGGAAAAATCTTAAAAAAAAAAAAAAAAAGTACCTCTTTAAATAGAAGTTGAAGTAAAGGTAAAAAAAGGTAAGACAATATGCAGTGAAATATCTAATATTGCTGTCAGCCTAGCAGGTTCATTTCTAGAGAGAACATAAATATAGACAGATTGTTATAAAAGAATATTGATAAAGATGTCTGTTTCTGTGAAGACTAAAAAAAATTCCACTGAAATTGTTATTTATGTTGAAAGAGACTTCTTTGGCAGAAATATGTATTATTTTTACTAATTGGTCCATAGTACTGATCAGTTCTTTGCTGTTGAATGAGACTGAGTGGACCCACAGGTGCGTTCTGACATGAAATTATTATTCCATTTTAATCCTGGTGCCCCACTTTCCATATCCGAAAATTAAATACAGTACAAATGAGAGAGTATTCATTGGAGCACTTACAAAATAAAGAGTTTTCTGCAAACGCAAAGTGACATGCTTATTAAATATTGATCCCTTTGTTCTGTCTTCACGTATCATTTCTGTATCACAGTAGGATTTAGAGCTTTTAATTTAATAGGGAAGCCCATAAAGTACCTTCTCATTCTGTGGTGCATATGATGCACTGTTGTTGATCAAAGTTTTGTATTTTCTTTATTTAAAAAATTTTTACTCTTCCTGTCACTGTCAGCTTTTTGTAGAGTTAGACTTAGCCAACTAGTACTTTTACCATACATTCCCATGTTAAAACTTTATGGACAAAGCAAACAGACTTAGCAATGAAAGAATTAGCTGATTAGCAAATTACAAATGAGGACTTGGTCATTTAAGGTTTATGCTGTTGTACAATTAAATTAACTCAACCTAATAGCTTTTTGAATGGTTGAGTGTCATTAAAAAACAATTTTATATTGCATATATTACAAATACATATAGCATGTATAAAATTACATGAAATATATATGTACCCTTTAAATTTTTTTAAATATGTATTTATCTTTGAGAGAGAGAGAGTACAAGTGGGAGAGGGGCAGAGAGAGAGACACACGCACAGAATCCAAAACAGGCTCCAGGCTCTGAGCTGTGAGCACAGAGCCTGATGCGGGGCTCGAACCCATGAACTGTGAGATCATGACCTGAGCCGAAGTTGGACACCTCACTGACTGAACCACCCAGGCGCCCCTGTACACTTCAAAGAGTAATTAAGGACGTGAACTATGTAGATAACCATCACCCAAGCCAAATGAGAACACTTCTATCACCCCAGAAGTCCCCCATGTGCCTTTTCCTAATCACAGCCCTCTTCTCTTTAGGAGACAAATTACCACCCACAATTTTGGGGATAATCATGGTTACGTGTATCACTAAATACCTTATATAGATGAAATCTAATTATATATATTCTTTATGATTTGCTTCTGCACTCAACATTATATTCATGAGACTTACCATTGTTACTGGTAAAGCATTTTTGGGGAGATGTAAATTTTCCTAAAATTAATTTTGTGATTCTTTATCTTGTTTTTTTTTCTTTTTATTTATTTTTTAGTAATCTCTGTGCCCAACATGTGACTCTTGAGATCAAGATCATATGCACTTCCAACTGAACCAACCAGGCACCCTTCTCTCACTTTTTAAAAAATATGTTTTATGGGGCGCCTGGGTAGCTCAGTCGGTTGAGTGTCCGACTTTGGCTCAGGTCATGATCTCGCGGTCTGTGAGCTCAAGCCCAGCATCGGGGTCTGTGCTGACAGCTCAGAGCCTGGAGCCTGCTTCCGATTCTGTGTCTCCCTCTCTCTCTGCCCCTCCCCCACTCATGCTCTGTCTCTCTCTCTCTCTCTCTCTCTCTCTGTCAAAAATAAATAAACATTAAAAAAAATATGTTTTACATTGAAGTAAAAATGTATAAAAATTAAAGGTGTGCTTTAATGAATAATTATGAAGTGAATCCCTCCCTGTTTATTCATTATCCAGATTAGGAATTAGGACATTGCCAGCCCCTCAGACTCTTTCATTTCCACTGCCATGTTTTTGTTCTTATTACAGTTTTCTTCCTTCAGAGGTAACCCCTATTGTGACTTTCATCATTATCAATTTCTTGGCTTTCCTTTATCTTTATGTTAAGCAGTATGGTTTAATAGTGTCTTTTTGAATATTGTAAAAATGGAATACAACTGTGAGTTTTCTGTTGTGTCTTCTTTTTTCAACATTATGTTTGTAAGGTTTTATCCTTATTGTATATAGTGTAGTCCATTTGTATTGTTACCATATAGAGTTCTCTTATGTGCATGAACTATTATTTTTTATCCACGTAACTGTCAATAGACATTTGGGTGGTTAATAGTTTTTGATTACTACAATGTTGCTATGAACATTCCCTTACATATCTGTACGTTTCTCTTTTTTAATTTTTCCTTTCAAATTTTTTTGAAGTTTATTTATTTATTTTAGTAATCTCTACCCCCAACATGGGGCTTGAACTCATGATCCCCTAGTCAAGAGTCTTATGCTCTTCCAACTGAGCCAGCCAGGTGCCCCCTCAATTTTTTTTTTTTTTTTTCCTTTTTAAGGAACTAGTGGTATAGTTTGGCTGTTAGTCTTTTGTTGATTATATGAATAGTTAACTGTTTTGTCCCTCTCTGGACTTAACTTTGTAGTGTTTTTTTGATGTCTTTTGTAATGTTTCTTATGGTGTCTTTTCTGATGCCTTGTATGGTTTTTTTTTTTTATGATTGCTTTTGATAGACTTTTATAGTCTTTTATATTTAATTTTTTTGGTATTGTTTAAAAATTTTTTTCCTACTCTGATGTCATAAAGATGTTCTCTTATTTCATCAGCTAGAGACTTTATGTATTTCCTTTTATACTGAAGTGTTTAATCCACTTACAACTGATATTTGTGTATGGTGAATCCGTTTATTTCTTTCCTCATGCATATTCAGTGTTCCAGCCTCATTTATTGGGAAGTCTTCCTTTTCCTACAGATTTGGTATCCCACCTTTGTCATACAGGATATATCTATTTATGTGGATATGTCTTAGGGCTTGAAGTTTTTCTTCTGTTGTTCTATTTGTTCCTCTGTGGCAATATCACATTGTCTTAGGTATTAAGATTTTGTAATGAGTTTTAATTAATGTTAGAGCAGGATCTCCTGCTTGTGTTCCCCCCTCCACCCCCAACCTTCCCCCAAGCATATCTTAGCTTTTCTTGGTCCTTTGTACTTCTCTGTTCATTTTAGGGTTTGTCAAGGCCCACTAAAATCCCATTAGGATTTTCATTGGGATTGCATTGATACCGTAGTTTAGTTTGGGGAGAATCTTCATCTTTACAAAGTTTTGTTTTTCAGTGTATTAACATGGTGTTACATTTATTTAGGTCTTATTTATTTATTTATTTATTTATTTATTTATTTTAAGATCTCCTTTAACGAGGTCTTTCAATGAAGTGTTATAAGATTCTCTATCATTTTTTGAACATCTTTTATTAGACTTATTCCTAGGTCCTTTATATTTTTGCTTTTTCTTCTTCTGTCTTTATTTTATTTTTAATTGTTGAGATGGACACTTAATTTGTTCTTTCTTTCCTAATAAATATATTTAAAGCTAAGTATTTTCTTTTAAATAGTGTGTCCCACAAGTATTTTATAAAGGCAACTATACTGAGACTTTTTGAAATAGCTTCAATAGACATAGTCATGAATTTACCACAATAATCAAAATATAGAGCAGTTCCTTCCACTCCTAGAAACTGCCTTAGGCCCCTCTGTTGCCACCTTCTTCCCCCACTCCCAACTCTGGCAACTATTGATCTATTTCCTGTTAACAAGGGTTTTGCCTTTTTTACAATGTCATACAAGTCATACAGTATATAACTTGGCTTTTTAAAACAAATTTGTTTCTTAAATTTTTATTTATTTATTTTGAGAGAGAGAGAGAGAGTGTGCGCATGCACACACAAATGGGGGAGGGGCGGAGAGAGAAGGAAAGAGAGAATCCTAAGCAAGCTCTGCACTGTCAGCACAGAGCCCCATGTGGGGCTCAAACTCATGAACTGTGAGATAATGACCTGAGCCAAAATCAAGAGCCAGATGCTTAACTGACTAGGCCACCTAGGTACTCCTTAAAACTGGCTCAGAGCCTGGAGCCTGCTTTGCAGTCTGTGTCTCCCTCTCTCTCTGCCCTCCCCTACTCATGTTCTGTCTCTCTCTCTCAAAAATAAGTAAACATTAAAAAAAATTAAAAAAAAAAAGAGTTCATTCCTTTTTAATTGTGGTTATATTCTATTGTATAGTTATGCCACAGTTTGTGTGTCTGTTCAACTGCTGAGAGATACTTGAGTTGTTTCTAGATTTTGGCAACTAAAATAAATATAAACATTCACATACAGGTTTTATGTGAGCCCAGGTTTTCATTTCTCTAGAGTAAATACCCAGGAGTGGATTATTGGGTCATATGGTAAATAGATGTTAAGCTTTATGAGAAAATGTCAAACTGTTTGCCAGAATGGAGGTACCATTTTGTAGTCCCACCAACAATGTATGAAAGTTCACTTATTTTGCATTCTTGCTGCACTTATATTGTCAGTAATTTTTCTTTTAGCCAAATAGGTGTATAATGGTATCGTTATGGTCTTAATTTGCATTTTGCTAATGTGTTGAATACCTTTTTATGTGCCCATTTATTTATGAATTAGAGCTGCTGAGAACATTAATTTACACTTTTGTGTGTGTGAACATGTTTTAATTTCTCTAGGGTAATTACCTAAATTCAGCTAGAATTTTTTATACATTGCTAAAGATCAAGTTTGAGGTAGCACTAGCATATAGAATCTCTAGAAACCGTAGATACAGGAAAGTTCACAGGCTCTTCTCCCATCCAAGTACTACCAGGCCCGACCCTGCTTAGCTTCCGAGATCAGACGAGATCGGGCGCGTTCAGGGTGGTATGGCCATAGACTCACAGGCTCTTCTCAATAGATCTCCACCAGAAGCTCACCCATAACATCAGGGAAAGTGCTTGCCAAGGATTCAGCCCACAGTAGGGGGGCATCCACCACCATGAGAAAAGCAAAAAGCTCATTTCAGACCTACATAACATAAGTCTCAAGCCACTGGGGAGGGATAGCAAACCCTGTCACCTCAGCCATTGAAGCTAGAGGAGGGGAAAAGAAAAATAAATCCTCAACCCCTGAGAAAGGGGCAGAAAACTGTCAGAAGCCCAGAATCAGAAGTCTATATCTGAGGAGAGACAGGGCCATTGAGAAAGTCCCATGCACAAGACCCAGGCACAGTGACATGGGTCTCTTCTGAAAATTGTGGCTATCCCAGGACAGCAAAGAACCCTTCACCAGGCTAGCACACACCAAGTAACAAGCACTCAGGAAAAATGACATGTTACCTAAAAGGGAACAAAGGATTATAGCAGACTTCTCAGAAATGATGAAAGCCAATTTCTTCTTCCTTTATTCCTGAATTTCCAGGTTTTTCTGCAGTATTGTTTTCCCCCCATCTGAAGAACTTTTTGTAGTTTTTTAGAGCTGTGTGCAGGCAGAGAATTATCATGTTTTGATACTACAGATCTAATTTAATCCTATGAAGAATGTTGGGCTTTTTTTTTTTTTTTTGCCTTAGCAGGCAGTTGGCCTAGTTAGGTTTAGGCTGCAAATTCCGACCCACCTTTTATGGGTTGTAGTTCCAATGTCAGTTCTGTTTTCATAATTTTGCAGTACTCTCCAGACTTTTCCCTTGTGTGTACCACACAGTGGCCAGTCTTGGATGTTGGTGGTGGTCTACCGCATAGTTTAGTTCACAAATCCTTTGTTTTGCTGCTGCTGATGAGACCCATGCCTGGGCACCTTACAGTTTCACTTTATTGAACTTTCGCTCTCTGTGATATTCCCAGCATTTCTTCGCTCCCAAGAGCCCCTCTTCCTTTGACTCAATCCTGAAATTTTCCTTTCCCTACTCTGTCACATAATTTGACTATGTCAGCCTCCTGAATCGAGTGACCAGAGGGTAGAAAACTAAGCAAAAGGGTTCCCTCAGTGCTCTTAGAGCACAGTTCCTCTGGTCAGAGAGAATTTTTCCCTTTTTTTCTGATTTTAGCCTTCCTAGCTGCTACTTATTCTGCACTGCTATAGGTGTGCTTTGTTCCTGGGATGGGAGAAGATGAGGAAAGACATATACACATTTACACACACAAATCCAGGGAATTTCTCCCACTCTCTCTTACTCATTGAAGCCCTTTTCCTACTCATCAAATCAGAAACAAATGGCTCTTCTTGGAGACCTCCTTGCATCTGGAACACATCTGGTGTCAGGCAAACTTTAAATTTTGGTATGGAGAGACCAGAAGAAAAAATTGGGGAAAGTCATTACCATTTCTGTGGTTCCTTGAGATCTGTTTCATTTTCCATTCTGCCTGCTAACATACTGCTTTTCAGAGTCTCAGTTATTCCATCCAGGGCTTTTCGTTGCATTCAGTGGGAGACAGGAAGGAGTGTGCTGACTTCATCTTAACCTGAAGCAGAATCTCTATAGTCAAGTTTTAGGTAAACTTCCTTTTCTTTTCTTTTCTTTTTTTTTAACTTGCTTAGTGTGTGTGTGTGTGTGTGTGTGTGTGTGTGTGTGTGTGTGTTTTGAGAGAGCGCACGCAAGTGGGGGAGGGGCAGAGAGGGAGGGAGACGCAGAATACAAAGCAGGCTCCAGGCTCCAAGCTGTCAGCACAGAGCCCGATGTAGGGCTCAACCTCACAAACCATGAGATTATGACCTGAGCCAAAGTCAGATGCTTAGCCAACTGAGCCACCCAGGCACCCCTCTATAGTCAGGTTTTTAATACTTTTTATTATGAAAAATTTTAAACATATACAAAATTATGAATTCTGTCACACACTCACAAAACTCCCATGTACCCATTGCACAGCTTCACCATTTATCAACATTTGGGCAATCTGTTTAATCTGTAACTTCCCACTCTCGCTATCTTTTGACTTTAATTTTTTAATCTTTTAATTCTAATTTAATTTAATTTTTTGAGAGAGAGCAAGAACATCAGTGGGGGAAGGGCAGAGGAAAAGGGAGAGAATCTTAAGCTGGTTCCATGGAGCCTGATACAGGGCTCGATCCCAGGACTATGAGATCATGACTTGAGCCAAAGTCAAGAGTTGGATACTTAATTGACTGCACCATCCAGGGGCCCCTGTCTCTTGACTTTTAATTGCAAAACCCAGATGTCATTTTGTTCTAATTTCTATAATTTTTATGTGTGTTTGAAAAGAACATGTAATACGCAGTTGTTCAGTGTTCTATATATGGCCATTACATTAAATTGGTGATCATGTTAATAAAAATATTTTATATCCCTCCTGATTTTAAAAATGTTTTTACTGATACTTTTTTTTTCTTATACCACAGTTTATTTTGAACTTTAAGCTCTGTAAAGTCATAATACAGGGGCACTTGGGTGGCACAGTTGGTTAAGCATCTGACTCTTGATCTCTGTTCAGATCATGATCTCATGGTTCATGAGATTGAGCCCCGCATCGGGCTCTGTGCTGATGGTGTGGAGCCTGGTTGGGATTCTGTCTCTCCTTCTGTGCGCACATGTGCACTCTCTCTCTCTCTCTCAAAATAAATAAATGAACGTAAAAAAATTTAAAGTAATAATACATAGTTGTGTTACTTAAGTCTAATGTATTTGTGTTAGAGGGTGCTAAAGATAGTTATCTCTTTTTTTGTGTGGCCTTGAACTTTGTTAAAGTAATATTTTAAGCTCTTATGGAAATTAACATTTAAGAGCTTTAAACTACATATGATAAACATGTTATTTATGATGTATTGTTATCTTGTCAGTATGTTCATAGAGTTTTAGCTTAAAAATCTTAAAAGCTTCAAGCTTTTAAAAATGCTTGCATTTTCACTTTTGACAATACTATTCCAATAGGTGTGAAGTGGTATCTCATTGTGGTTTTGATTTTCCTTTCCCTAATGACTGATGTCAAACATCTTTTCATGAACTTATTGGCCGTTTGTATATCTCCTTTGGAGAAATGTCTATTCAAGTCCTTTGCTCATTTTTAAATTGGATTGTTCCTTTTTTGTTGAGTTGTAGGAATTCTTCCCACTCTCCCTCCCTCCCCAGGAGTTCTTTATACATTCTGGATATTAATTCCTTATTAGATATGTGATTTGCAGATATTTTCTCCTTCTATTGGTTGTCTTTTCATTCTCTCGATACTGTCCTTTAATGTACAAAAAAATTTTATTTTGCTGAAGTCAGTTTGTTTTTCCTTTTGTTGACAGTGCTTTTGGCATTCAATCCAATAAGTTATTGCCAAATCCAAAGTCCTAAAGATTTTCATCTTTGTGTTCTTCTAGCAGTTTTTTAGTTTAGCTGTTAAGTTTAGGTCTATGCTCAATTTTGAGTTAATTTTTGTGTATGGTGTAAAGTAAGAGTCTGATTTCATTCTTTTGCATGTGGACATACAGCTTTCTCATCACTGTTTATTGAATAGCTCTTTTCATGTTGAATGGACTTAGCACCCTTGCTGAAAATATGTTAACCGTATATGTGGTTTATTTCTATGCCTCTATTTTATTCCATTGGACCATATATCTGTCTTTATGCCAGTTCCACACTGTTTTTCTTGTTGTAGCTCTGTATTAGGTTTTGAAATCAGTAAGTGGGAGTCCTTCAACATTGTTCTTTTTCAATATTTTTTTGGCTATTTGGGATCCCTTGAGATTTCATATGAATTTTTTTTTTTTTTGAGAGAGAGAGAGAGAGTGCAAGTGGGGGGGGGAGGGGCAGCGGGAGAGGAGAGAGAATCTTAAACAACACAGAGGTGGATGTGGAGCTTGATCCCCCAACCCTGGGATTATGACCTGAGCTGAAATCAAGAGTTAGATGCTTGACTAACTGAGCCACCCGGGTGCCCCAAGATTTCATATGAAATTTTTTAGAAGACTTCTTTTTTAAAAGAGCCATTTAGATTCACAGCAAAACTGAGGAGAAGGTATAGCGATTTTCCATAACCCACTGCCCTCACATGTTCATAGCCTCCCCCATTATCATCTTCCCCTATAAGAGTGGTACATTTATTACAGTTGATAAACCTACTGATACATCATAATTGACCAGAGTCCATATTTTACATTATGGTTCACTTTTGGTATTGTATGTTTTATAGATTTGGACACATGTATAGTGACATGTTCATTATTATGGTATTATACAGAGCATTTTCACTGTCCTAAAAATCCTCTGTGCTTTGCCTATTTATTCTTCCTCCTGCCCCAACCTTTGGCAACCTCTGATCTTCCCATTGTCCCTACACTTTTGCCTCTTACAGAATGTCATATAGTTGAAATCAACTGCATATAGCCTTTTCAGATTGGTTTCTTTCAGTTAGTAACATGCATTTAAGGTTCCTCCATGTCTTTTCATGAACTGATAGCTCATTTCTTTTTGGTGCTGAATAATACTCCATTGTCAAGATATACCACATTTTATTAATCCATTCACCTACAGAAGGACATCTTGGTTGCTTCCTGGTTTTGGCAGTTGTGAATAGAGCTGCTATATACATCTGTGTGCAGGTTTTTCTACGGACTTAAGTTTGCAGCTTCTTTGAGTAAATACCAAAGAGTGCAACACCGGATCATATGGTAAGAGTATTTTTGCTTTTGTGAGAAACCACCAGACTGTCTTCCAGAGTTACTGTACTGTAGGACTGCTGACAAAACTGACTCCATCTTTAGCCCTCCATTTTGTTCTCCCCTCTGGCGCACAGATGGCACTACCGTAGATAACTAGCAGAGAGCCTCTCTGGCACGCAGATGGCACAGATGGCACACTTTAGATAACTACCCTATGACCTTGCCTCTGTGCCCCTTGCTCCGTAAAAGCTGGAAAGTAACGTCCAGATAGGGGAGTAGAATAGGGGGGAAGAATACCTATGTGCTGCCTGGATTGTCTGTCCCCTGATCCTCCCTGTCATGTAAGTTACCCTGAATAAAACTCTTTGTAACCATATGTAGTGGCTTGCTTTGTTTTCTGGTATTGAAACCAGTCTGGAGGATACATTATTGACCCTCCTCCGCCTTCTATCCTTCACCTTTATGCCTTCCTATCAGTAATGAATGAGAGTTCCTATTGCTCCACATC
>NC_064818.1:31534785-31574785 GCF_023721935.1 Panthera uncia | reverse complement strand
GGGAGTATCTCTGGCTACATATGATTTAAATATGTAATTTTTTATTCTGATGCATTTGACTTACTATCCTTCCATTAATTAAATTTTCTCTATATTATAGGCATATAGTTGGAAAGAGAGGGGACACTAGGAAGAAACTAGAAGTGGAAACCAAAACTTCTATTAGCATTCCTAAGCCTGGACAAGAAGGAGAAATTGGTGAGACTTGGTATATGTGTGATATTTGCAATCACTTTTGCATGTGTATGGAATACTGTGAACCCAACAGAGGTGTTTAGTGACTATATTCTTTGTGTGTGTGTGTGTGTGTGTGTGTGTGTGTGTGTGTCCATGGGCAGAATTGAATAGTGACTGTATTCTTTATGGGGTTCTTTGGCCTTTTTATGATACATTAATTGGGCTTTTTATAAATAATCAGTATCAGTCTCCCGATGAGGGAAGATGTAGTTATACACCTTTATCTTGATTGAGTACCTGGGCCTTCACTTTACCATGCACTGATGTTATAAAGCTTCCAGATTTTGTTGTGTAATAGGAGAATTCTTCTATGCTTTCCTAGCTTGAAATGGAGTTTGTGAATTGTTTAAAGTTAGAATTCGAGGAAAACCAGTGAGGTCAGCAAATCTGAAATCAAGTTCAGCCCTTTTCAAAGGTGTTGTCTTGTTTTTACCTTGCTTTGTAGACTGGGAAGGATATTATAAAAGCAATGATTAAAATAACAACCTGATTCAAGTAACTGCTCAAGTGAGGAAAAATAGTTGAGTATAAATCAAGTCAGAAAGTGTCTGCACTAAGGAGGCATCACAATCCCAGACTTTAGCCTCTACTACAAAGCTGTAATCATCAAGACAGCATGGTATTGGCATAAAAACAGACACATAGACCAATGGAATAGAATAGAAACCCCAGAACTAGACCCACAAACGTATGGCCAACTAATCTTTGACAAAGCAGGAAAGAACATCCAATGGAAAAAAGACAGTCTCTTTAACAAATGGTGCTGGGAGAATTGGACAGCAACATGCGGAAGGTTGAAACTAGACCACTTTCTCACACCATTCACAAAAATAAACTCAAAATGGATAAAGGACCTGAATGTGAGACAGGAAACCATCAAAACCTTAGAGGAGAAAGCAGGAAAAGACCTCTCTGACCTCAGCCGTAGCAATCTCTTACTCGGCACATCCCCAAAGGCAAGGGAATTAAAAGCAAAAGTGAATTACTGGGACCTTATGAAGATAAAAAGCTTCTGCACAGCAGAGGAAACAACCAACAAAACTAAAAGGCAGCCAACGGAATGGGAAAAGATATTTGCAAATGACATATCGGACAAAGGGCCAGTATCCAAAATCTATAAAGAGCTCATCAAACTCCACACCCGAAAAACAAATAACCCAGTGAAGAAATGGGCAGAAAACATGAATAGACACTTCTCTAAAGAAGACATCTGGATGGCCAACAGGCACATGAAAAGATGTTCAACGTCGCTCCTTATCAGGGAAATACAAATCAAAACCACACTCAGATACCACCTCACGCCAGTCAGAGTGGCCAAAATGAAGAAATCAGGAGACTATAGATGCTGGAGAGGATGTGGAGAAACGGGAACCCTCTTGCACTGTTGGTGGGAATGCAAATTGGTGCAGCCGCTCTGGAAAGCAGTGTGGAGGTTCCTCAGAAAATTAAAAATAGACCTACCCTATGACCCAGCAATAGCACTGCGAGGAATTTATCCAAGGGATACAGGAGTACTGATGCATAGGGGCACTTGTACCCCAATGTTTATAGCAGCACTCTCAACAATAGCCAAATTATGGAAAGAGCCTAAATGTCCATCAACTGATGAATGGATAAAGAAATTGTGGTTTATATACACAATGGAATACTACGTGGCAATGAGAAAGAATGAAATATGGCCTTTTGTAGCAACGTGGATGGAACTGGAGAGTGTGATGCTAAGTGAAATAAGCCATTCAGAGAAAGACAGATACCATATGGTTTCACTCTTATGTGGATCCTGAGAAACGTAATAGAAACCCATGGGGGAGGGGAAGGGGAAAAAAAAAAAAAAAAAAGAAAGTGTCTGCACTAAGCATCAGTGTGAACCAAGGGCACAGGCTTGTGTGGTAAAATGGCTTTGAGTGAAGGGCACTCACTGTAGGGACAACATTTTATAAAACTCATTCCAAAATGATAGGACTTTTTCAAAGTCCAATAAGCATAGCAGCCACCAATAATGCATCTTTTATAAATACCCATGGGTTTTATTAAGTCTTAGGAGAAAAAAATTACTAGTCTTCTTCTCATTTTGTAAGCATAATCATCATGACAGATAAGATGCAGTTGACTGTAGAGCTGTGCTGTCCAGAAGGACTTTCTGCAATGATGGGAATGTTCTATACCTGCATTGTCCAGTACAGGAGCCACTAGCATGTGTGACTTTGAGTGCTTGAGATGTGGCTGGTATGACTGAGGAACTGAATTTTTAACTTCATTTCATTCTAATTCATTTAACTTTTAATTTAACTGGGTGCATGTGGGCTCCTGTATCGGACAGCAGAATGCTAGAGTTTTTCTCAGTCCTTTGGTAACATCAGCAGGTGTTAACATAGGAACTCTAATGACATTTTTGAAGAACTTTCATTAAAATAAATATTCAGCTCATTAGAATTACAGATGGAAAAATCCAGGTCTTTCCGTAAGTATTAAAGTTCAAGCTGCAAATACTGAAGTAATTTTATAATTGCAGTAAAGGTTATTTCTTTAAAAAATTTTTTTTTAATGTTTATTTTTAAGAGAGAGAGAGAGTGAGCAGGATGACTGGGGGAAGGGCAGAGAGAGAAGGAGACACAGAATTCAAAGCAGGCTCTGGGCTCTGAGCTGTCAGCACAGAGCCTGATGCAGGGCTCAAACCCACCAACTGTGAGATCATGACCTGAGCTAAAGTCAGATGCTTAACCAACTGAGCCACTCAGGCGCCCCAAGGTTATTTCTTTATCTGTTTTTTTTTTCCTGATTGTAGATTAATACAGGCTTTCAAAAGAACAAAAGCTTATAGAAATTATATATATGTATAAAGGGAAATGTTTTAAAAAAAGTATAAAAGGAAATGTCTTGTAATATGAACCTCAGACATAATCACTGTTAACAGTTGAATATATTCCTCATTTTTTCTATCTGTATAGTAGCTATAACAACTTTTATTGCAGTAAAAATTATAACATGGTATAAATGTGGAGTTCTTAGGCATTTTAATATGCTGGAGTCATTCCAAAACTTATCCAGAAAAGGGTAGGCAGGTTGTAAAGATTCCATTTTGACTTAGAAAGCACAAATATTTCAGTGTGGAAACCCGTGTGTCTAATCGTTAAAAGTAAGAATTTAGTGGAACTAATTTAATTGGAAAACGAGGATAAACTGGTTATTGGTCTTGTAGGGAAGTATAGTATACAGAAAAATCAAATTTATTGGTTAGAGTAAATTGAGTCGTAATGTGAGACTAAGACAGGTTGCACTGGTGTGGTATTTGCTTTCGTTTATTCATTTTCTTTTGCCTCTCCTAAAACTAGAGAGGCTAAAGAAGGGAATGATCTAGTAGGTTTTAATTTGTCCTCTTGGCAAGGATCTGGTCGTCTAGGCTGTTTTGAAGTCTCAGGATATCAGAAGATGCTTCTTTTCTTTTTTTTTTTTTTAAATGTTTATTTTTGGGACACCTGGGTGGCTCAGTTGGTTTAGCATCCGACTTCGGCTCAGGTCATGATCTTGCTTCTTGTGAGTTCGAGCCCCGCATTGGGCTCTGTACTGACAGCTCGGAGCCTGGAGCCTGTTTTGGATTCTGTCTTCATTTCTCTGCCCATTCCCTACTCATGCTCTGTCTCTCTCTCTCTCTCTCTCTCTTTCAAATGATTTACATTATATTAAAAAAAAAAAGTGTTTATTTTTGGGAGAGACAGAGACTGAGCATGAGCCGGGGAGGGCAGAGAGAGAGGGAGACACAGAATCTGAAGCAGGCTCCCAGCTCTGAGCTATCAGCACAGAGCCCAATGTGGGTCTCAAACTCATGAACCATGAGATCATGACCTGAGCTAAAGGCGGACGCTTAACCGACTGAGCCACCCAGGTGCTCCTCAGAAAATGCTTTTAAAATGATACTGTCAGGGCACCTGGGTGGCTCAGTTGGTTGAGCATCCAACTCTTGATGTTGATTTTGGCCCAGGTCATCCCAGGGTCATGGGATTGAGCCCTGTGTCGGGCTCCATGCTGAGTGTAGAGGCTGCTTAAGATTCTCCTTCTCCCACTGCCCCTTTCCCCCGCTCAAACGCGTTCTCTTCTCTAAAATAAAAAAATAAAATTATATTGTCATTGTTTAGAGAATTGGTTTTTAAAAGTTTAATGTCTGGTTCCTGAATGGCTCAGTCAGTTAAGTGTCTGACTTGATTTTGGCTCAGGTCGTAATTTCAGTTTCATGAGATCTGCACTGACATCCCAGATCCTGCTTGAGATTTTCCCTCTCTTTCTGCCCCTCCTCTGCTCGCATTCTCTCTGTCTTTCTCAGAAATAAATAATAAATAAAGAACTTAAAAAAAAAAGTTTAACGTCAATGCCTTTAATTCTCTTTTTCCTCTGTATCCCATGTTGTAGTCACTAGACCAGCTGAATTTTGGTCTTCTCAGATATTAGTGTTTGTAGAATATTTCTAACCTCATCATATTTGATCTTTAGTCAATTATTTGATCAGTTTTGAGGCATTTTGGGAAGTCACTCTGAGCACCTTTCAGTGCCCTTTTCAGTTTATTGTGTTACAAAAATGAAAGCATCTCATTGGTCTGTCTTTTTTTTTTTTTTAATGTTTACTTATTTTTGAGAGAGAGAATAAGTTGGGGAGGGGCAGAGAGAGACAGTGGGGGACAGAGGATCCAATGCAGGCTCTGCGCTGACACCAGAGAGCCCTACACAGGGCTCGAACTCATGAACTCACATCATGACCTGAGCCGAAGTCAGACACTTAACTGACTGAGCTACCCAGGTACCCTGGTCTTACTTCCTACCAAACCACCTTTTTTTTTTTTTTTTTTTTTTTTAAGTTTTTAAATTTATTTTGAGAAAGACCATGCGTGAGCAGAGTAGGAGCAGAGGGAGTGGGAGAGAGAGAATCTCAAGCAGGCTCCACGCTTAGCACTGAGCCCAAGATGGAGATAGTGAGATCATGACCTGAGCTGATATCAAGAGTTGGGCACTTCACCGACTGAGGCACCCAGGTGCCCCCCAAACCACCTTCTTAATAAAAAAGAATAGATTTAACATTTTGTACTAGATGTTTACAGAAATAAAACATAAAGACGAGTTTTAAGCTTCCTTTCCTTCTCCTTTTCCTTTTAATTTCTCACCAAATTTTTGGTCTCTGGCAGAGGTAATTTCTACTCTCCTTTAATTTTGTCTCTGTTTGCCTTTGAACCTCCTTTATCAGCATTTCTGTAGCACAACATTTGAGTATCTACCACGCATAGATAGATAGATAGATAGATCCCTTCACTGAGCATTTGAGTCTTTTGGATTCTCCAAGTATTCTGTCTGATAATATAAATAATGTCATTAGAAAACACTGTATCTCTACTTATGTTTTTTGGCTATTACTCCTGTCAGTTTTTTCCTTCGGCAAATGGTTCTCATGCTGTTAATCCATTCATTCATAATCTACCTCTTTTCCTGGATATTTCTATCTTGTTTCTTTGTAATAAAATGGCTGTGATACTTTCATTCTTAGAAAAGGTTGTTTTTATTGAAAATTTCAAGTGCTCTAACAGAGAGTGTTAGGATAAATACATGGAATTATCTCTTTGCCTTCTGCAGTTGCTTGGAAGGACAAGCTTTGCGGTCTTTAAAGCACATAGCCCATTTTGCTGCTGTTATAGTTAATACCTTAATATTTTATATCCTATTCAGAAGTCTGTCTTTAACCATTTTAATAAATAGTCTGTTGAGGGGCACCTAGGTGGCTCAGTTGGTTAACCTTTGGACTTTGGCTCAGGTCATGATCTCATAGTTCACGAGTCCAAGCCCTGCATCAGGTGAGCTTGAGCCCTGCTTTGGGCTAGCATGAGCCCCACTTCGGATGAACCCTGCTTCAAGTGAGCATGAGCCCTGCATTGGGTGAGCCCCACTTCTCTCTCTCTACCTCTCTGACCCTGGTGGGATTCTCTCTCTTTCTCTCTCTCTCTGCCCTTGCTCACTTGCGCCCTCTCTTTCTCAAAAAATAGTCTGTTAAAATGCCAATTTTGTTCTTTGTTTTTATCTTTTGCACCTTTCCTTAGTTGCTGTTTTGAACCACGCCCTGCCAGTTCTACAACCTAGAGATTTAATCTCTGCTTGCACAGAGATTGTATTATCCCTAAATGATTTTCTTTCTTTGCAGACAGTGGTCTGTGCTTTGTGGCTCCCCCACCAACTTTCATTTATACATAAAGACATAGTCTAGATCAAAGAAGGCCGGATTATACCAAAACATGGGCATTTGGTATCCATCCATATAATGTAGATAAAGATAAAGATTTTACTTTAATTTTCTGTTTTCATACTTTTTTTTAAGTTTATTTATTTATTTTGAGAGAGAGAGAGCGAGCGAGTGAGCTGGGGAGGGGCAGAGGGAGAGGAAGAGAGAAAATCATAAGCAGGCTCCACACTGTCAGCACAGAGCCTGATGCGGGGCTCGATCTCATGAACCATGAGATCACAACCTGAGCCAAAATCCAGAGTTGGACACTTAACCGGTTGAGCTACTCAGGTACCCCCTGTTTTCAGACATATATGATAGGATTATATATATGTAGTAGACTCCTTTGGCCTTTCACTGTAGTGAATGTCTAATAATTATTTCCACAGTATTTTTTTTAAATTGAGATAAAATTCACATGACAGAAAATTCCAGTTTTTGCTCTTAATTTTTTATATTGTTATTTAAATTTCTATGTGATGTATTCATACTTTTTTAAAATTGTGGTTAAAATATACACAACATAAAGTTTACCATTTTGACCATTTTTTTTTTACATAAACTCTACACCTAACGTGGGACTTGAACTTATGACCCCGAGATCAGGAGCTCCATGCTGTACTGACTGAGCCAGCCAGCCCCCACTCCTGCCTTTGATAATTTTAGAGTGTTGAATACACTGACATTTAGTGCATTTACAGTGTTGTATAACCATCACCATTATCTAGTTTCAGAACATTTTTATCATCCCATGCCCTCTAAGCAATTGCTCCCCGCTCCTCTCTACCTCCAGTCCTTGGCTGCCACTAATCTGCTTTCTGTCCCTCTGCATTTGTCTCTTCTGGCTATTTCTTATCAATGGAAACATATAGTGACATTTTGTATCTGGGGTCTTCCACTTAGTGTAATGTTTTCAAGGTTCATTTATAATTTTGCATGTATCTGTACTTCATTCTCTTTTCTATGGCTGAATTATATTCCATTATGTGGAGATAAGACATTTTGTTTATCCATTTATCAGTTAATGGACACCTCCATTGTTTCCACTTTTTGGTATTGTGAATAGAGCTGCTCTGAACATTTGTATACAAGTGGTTTTGAACACCTGTTTTTTTTTTAATGTTTTTTCTGGTTTTTTTCTTCTTGTATTTCATATTATTATTTTTAAAAATCTGTTCTTTTTTTTTTTTTTAAAGTAAACCGTACCCGCAATGTGGGGCTCCAAGTCATGACCCCAAGATCAAGAGTCGCATGCTCTATTGACTGAGTCAACCAGGCACCTCTTGTTTTTACTTCTTTTGGGTTTCTATTTAAGAGTGGAATTGCTCATCATATGGTAATTCTCTTTTAACTTTTTTTAAAAAATGTTTATTTTTGAGAGAGAGACAGAGCATGAGTCGGGGAGGAGCAGAGAGAGGAGACACATAATACGAAGCAGGCTCCGGGCTCCAGGCTCCAGGCTCCAGGCTCCAGGCTCCAGGCTCCAGGCTCCGAGCTGTCAGCACAGAGCTGGATGCAGGGCTTGAACCCACAAGCCGTGAGATCATGACCTGAGTTGAAGTCAGTTGCTTAACCAACTGAGCCACCTAGGTGTCCCTCTTTTTAACTTTTTAAAGAACTGCCGTACTCTTCTGTAGCTGTTGCACCATTTTACATTCTCACCGCAAGATATAAGGGTTGGCTGTGTAGCTTTTTAAACTCATATTCCTACTTCATCAGGTGGTCTTAAGGATACTCTGTTTTTGTTTTTATTTTTACTTTTTCTTTTAGAGAGAAAGAGAGTGTGAACAGGGGAGAGGGACAGAGGGAGAGAGAGAATCTGAAGCAGGCTCTATGCAATGTGAAGCCAATATGGGGCTCAATCCCACTCCCTAGGATCATGACCAGAGCCAAAATCAAGAGTTAGATGTTCAACTGTCTGAGCTACCCAGGCGCCCCAGGATATTCTGTTTTTAAATTTTTTTTAAGGTTTATTTATTTTTGAGAGAGAGAGACAGAATGTGAGCAGGGGAGGGGCAGAGAGAGAGGGAGACATAGAATCTGAAGCAGGCTCCAGGCTCTGAGCTGTCAGCACAAAGCCCGACACAGGGCTAGAGCTCGTGGAACTGCGAGATCATGACCTGAGCGGAAGTTGGATGCCCAAGCAATTGAGCCACCCAGACATTGCTTTGTTTTTAAACCTCATTCTGCTTAGATTGAATTCATTGGTAACTTTCTTACCCTTGATACTGTCCCTTGTTCAGAAATTATGTGCACATTCAGGACTGTTTTAGCTCTCCAGAGATGATAGTATCAAGGTCACTTATTTTACAAGCATCTGATGGTCATGTTAAACATCCTTCCTTTTTTTTTTTTTTGCTTGCAGTAATCACTGGACAGCATCGGAGTGGTGTTATTTCAGCCCGAACTCGGATCGATGTTCTTTTGCTCACTTTTAGAAGAAAGCAGCCCTTCACTCACTTCCTTGCCTTTTTCCTCAATGAAGTTGAGGTTCAGGAGCGATTCCTGAAGTTCCAAGAGGAAGTACTGGAGAAGTGCTCCATGGTAAGCAGCAAACAAAACAAAACAAAAAGTTAAAAAGAAAGGGTGCAAAGATCGTTCATAATTCAAGCAGTAGAAAGGTATAAATTTCTTCTCCCACCAAAAAAGGTAACCATTTCTGATTTCTTTTGATTCTGAACTGAAAAAAAGATATAGACATATCAGCACATAAGCCTCTGTGTGTTACTGAACTATTCTTTAAAAATTTCAAGACATAAAAGGATCATTCTAAAATATATACTGTTCTGCACCTTGTGTATGGAAATATTAATGAAGTACCATTATCTGTAGATCTTCTGCCCTGGGTGGTAATGGCTTATTTGGGGTTAGTAACTAGAAGAAATTTGCATATAGAATTGTCCTCTTATATAACAGTGAAATGCTTGTGACCAGGATAAGAGCAGATAATCTAGATTAGAAAACAAATTTTAAACTTCCTTTTGGATATAATTTTGGGCAATTTAAAGAAACATTGGTTTAAAAAAACTTACGAACATTAATAAATGGTTTTTTTCTTTTTTTTTTTAATAATACATGTTTTTTATAGAAAGTTTAGAAAATAAAGAAAAGATGAATAAAGTGTCACCCATAATCTCACCACTGAGAGATAATATTGTGGCACAAAAACAAATGTTTAAAAATTAGAATTTGGTTTGTGTATGATTTTATATCCTGCTTTCTTTGCAATTTTGCGTTATACCATTATCATTGTTTTGTCATTGAACAAAAACCTTTACTTTTGCTTTGGAGACAGGAAGGAAATTCTAGCAGTGATGACTAAAAAACATAATCTCATTTTGATAACAGTTCAGATAACTTGATTTTTTAAAAAATTTTTTAATGTCTGTTTATTTTTGAGGGAGAGAGACAGAGCACGAGCAGGGGAGGGGCAGAGAGAGAGGGAGACACAGAATCGGAAGCAGGCTCCAGGCTCTGAGCCATCAGTGCAGAGCCCAACACGGGGCTCAAACTCACAAACTGTGAGATCATGACCTGAGCCGAAGTCGGATGCCCAACCGACTGAGCCACCCAGGCGCCCCCAGATAACTTGATTTTTAATGGCTGCTTTTATTATTCTATTACCTAGATATATAATAATTTATTCTATCTTTTAAAATTTCTATTTTTCATTATAAATAATGATGTTATGACTCTTCTTGCATTACATTTTTCTGCGCTAGTCTAAGTAATTTCTTAGTAAATTCTTGGAAATGGAAAAGAGTCTTTGTGTGTACATTTGAGGGTTTTAAAAACAATTTTTTTTTTAATGTGTGTTTACTTTTGAGAGACAGAGAACGAGTGGGGGAGGGGCAGAGAGAGACCAAGACACAGAATCCGAAGCAGGCTTCAGGCTCCGAGCTGTCAGCACAGAGCTCAACGTGGGGCTTGAACTCACGAGTGCTGAGATCATGAGCTGAGCCCAAATCAGATGCCTAACTGACTGAGCTACCCAAGCACCCCTCCCCCCTTTTTTTTCTTTTTTAATGTTTATTTACTTTTGAGAGAGAGAAAGAGTGAGGGTTTTGATATATATGTGTCCAAATTACCTTTAGGAAATGTTATAACACTATATGTCAAACTGTAGTTTTCTTGAGTTTCCTTTTCTCATCCTTGCCAATATTGGTGTTACCATTTTTTTAAGGTTCTTTTTTTTTTTGTAATCCAGTTGCCAAAAAATATTAGTTTATTGCTTGATTGTTCATTTATTTGATTATTGGTGAGATAAGGCTTTTTTTTTTTATTTTATTTTTTAAATTTTACATCCAAATTAGTTAGCATCTAGTGCAACAATGATTTCAGGAATAGATTCCTTTAGTGCCCCTTACCCATTTAGCCCACCCCTCCTCCTACAACCCCTCTAGTAACCCTCAGTTTGTTCTCCATATTTATGAGTCTCTTCTGTTTTGTCCCCCTCCCTGTTTTTATATGATTTTTGTTTCCCTTCCCTTATGTTCATCTGTTTTGTTTCTTAAAGTCCTCATATGAGTGAAGTCATATGATTTTTGTCTTTCTCTGATTAATTTCACTTAGCATAATAACCTCCAGTTCCATCCACGTAGTTGCAAATGGCAAGATTTCATTCTTTTTGATTGCTGAGTAATACTCCATTATATATATATATATATATATACCACATCTTCTTTATCCATTCATCCATCGATGGACATTTGGGCTCTTTCCATACTTTGGCTATTGTTGATAGTGCTGCTATAAACGTGGGGGTGCACGTGTCCTTTCGAAACAGCACACCTGTATCCCTTGGATAAATGCCTAGTAATGCAATTGCTGGGTTGTAGGGTAGTTCTGTTTTTAGTTTTTTGAGGAACCTCCATACTGTTTCCAGAGTGGCTGCACCAGCTTGCATTCCCACCAGCAATGCAAAAGAGATTCTCTTTCTCTGCATCCTCACCAACATCTGTTGCTGCCTGAGTTGTTAATGTTAGCCATTCTGACAGGCGTGAGGTGGTACCTCATTGTGGTTTTGATTTGTATTTCCCTGATGATGAGTGATGTTGAGCATTTTTTCATGTGTCAGTTGGCCATCTGGATGTCTTCTTTGGAGAAGTGTCTCTTCAGGTCTTTTGCCCATTTCTTCACTGGATTATTTGTTTTTTGGGTGTTGAGTTTGATAAGTTCTTTATAGATTTTGGATACTAACCCTTTGTCTGATATGTTGTTTGCAAATATCTTCTCCCATTCTGTCGGTTGCATTGTAATTTTGCTGATTGTTTCCCTCACTGTGCAGAAGCTTTTTATTTTGATGAGGTCCAGTAGTTCATTTTTGCTTTTGTTTCCCTTGCCTCCAGAGACATGTTGAGTAAGAAGTTGCTGCAGGCAAGATCAAAGAGGTTTTTGCCTGCTTTCTTCTCGAGGATTTTGATGACTTCCTGCCTTACATTTACGTCTTTCATCCATTTTGAGTTTATTTTTGTGTATGGTGTAAGAAAGTGGTCCAGGTTCATTCTTCTGCATGCTGCTGTCTAATTTTCCCAGCACCACTTGCTGAAGAGACTGTCTTTATTCCATTGGGTATTCTTTCCTGCTTTGTCAAAGATTAGTTGGCCATACGTTTGTGGGTCCATTTCTGGGTTCTCTACTCTGTTCCATTGATCTAAGTACAGATAAGACTTCTTCACGTATTTAATTCTTGTTTCTTTATGTCTTGGCCTGTTTATCTTTGAGGGTGTTCATTTTTTCAAAATGCTTATTTGTTTATTTTTAAATGTTTATTTATTTTTGAGAGAGACTGAGTGAGCACGGGGAAGGGACAGAGAGAGAGGGAGACGGAGGATCGGAAGCTGTCTCTGCACTGACAGTAGAAAGCCTGATGCAAGGCTCAAACTCACGAACCAAGAGATCACAACCTGAGCTGAAGTCAGATGCTTAACCAACTGAGCCACCAAGGCGCCCCTATTTATTTATTTGAGAGACAGAGAGGGAGCACAAGCAGGGGAGGGGCAGATAGAGAGAGAGAGAGAGAGAGAGAATCCCCAGCGGGCCCCATGCTACCAGCACAGAGCCCCATGATGTGGGGCTTGATCCCATGAACTATGAGATCATGACCTGAGCAGAAATCAAGAGTTGGACACCCAACTGACTGAGCCACACAGGTGCCCCAAGAGTGTTCATTTTTTAATTTATTTGTAAGAGCTTCATATATATTAAGAGGATGAGTATCACTTCATAATTTGTGTGTAACTTTTTAGTTTATTTGAAATATATTTTGATACATAATGAGGTAAAACTCTAATTTTTTAAAATCCCTATTTAGTTAACCAGTTATCTAGAGAAGAATTTAAAAATCTTATTTTACCTTGAAAATCATAATGCAGTAAATGGGGCGCCTGGATGGCTCAGTTGGTTAAGCATCTGACTCTTTTTTTCAGCTCAGGTCATGATCTTGCAATTTCGTGGGTTCAGGCCCCACATCAGGCTGTGCGCTGACAGCATGGAACCTGCTTGAGATTCTCTTTCTCGTCCTCTCTCTCAGGCTCCACCCCCCCCCCCCCGCCCCTTCTGGTGCTCTCTCTCTCTCTCTCTCTCAAAATAAATAAGTAAACTTAAAAGATTTATGATGCAGTAAAATGGACTTTTTTGGGACTTGTATGGATTTTTTTAAGCTTATTTATTTGAGAGAGACAGAGACAGTGTGAGTGGAGGAGGGGCACATAGAGGGAGAGAGAGGAGAGAATCCCAAGCAGGTTCCAGGCTGCCAGCCTGGGGCCCAAACCCATGAAACAGCAAGATCATGACCTAGACTGAAACCAAGATTTGGATGTTTAGCCAACTGAGCCTCCCAGGTGCTCTAATTTTTTTTTAAATGTTTATTTATTTTGAGAGAGAGTGGGTGTGCATGCATGTGCGTGTACACTGGGGGGGAGAGGGACAGAGAAAGAGGGAAAGAGAGAGAATCCCCAGCAGGCTCTGACAAGGGGCTTGATCTCACGTCCTTGGGATCAGAACCTGAACAGAAATCAAGAGTTGGATGCTTAACCAACTGACCTACCCAGGCAGCCTTAGATTTTTAATTAATATTTTATTTTTAAGTAATTTCTATACCCAGTATGGGGCTTGACCTCACAACCCTGAGATCAAGAGTCACATGCTCTTCTGACTGAGCCAGCCAGAAGCCTCTGGATCATACTTTTAATGTCATGTCTAAAGAACTCTTTGCTTAACCCCAAATAACCAAGGTTTTCTCTTAGCATTTTTGTAATTTTGCTAATTTTGTAATTTTGTAATCCAGTTAATTTTTGTATTAGGTGTGACATTTAGGTCAAGGTTCATTTTTATGCACATGGATGTCCATGCTATGTTTTCTCAATCTTGTACTAAAGAGAGGAATAAAAGCATACGGAATGAAATAGAACAGTGATACAGAGAGAGAGAGAGAGAGAGAGAGAATCCCCAGCGGGCCCCATGCTACCAGCACAGAGCCCCATGATGTGGGGCTTGATCCCATGAACTATGAGATCATGACCTAAACCAAAACCAAGATTTGGACGCCTAACCAACCGAGCCACCCGGCGCCCCCCAAAATTTTTTTTTTAAAGGAGGCTAGGGGTGGCTGGGTGGCTCAGTTGGATAGGTATCCAACTTCTGCTCAGGTCATGATCTTGCTGTTCATAAGTTCAAGCCCCACGTCAGGCTCTGCTCTGAGCCTGGAGCCTGCTTCAGATTCTGTTTCCCTCTCTATAACTCTCCTGCTTGCACTCTGTCTCTGTCTCTCTCTCTCTCTCTAAAATAAATAAGCATTAAAAATATTTTGCTTTTAATGTTTTTAATGTTTATTTTTGAGAGAGAGAGAGAGGGAGAGGGACAGAGCATGAGTGGGGGAGGGGCAGAGAGAAGACACACACACACACAGAATCCAAAGGAGGCTCCAGGCTCTGAGCTTCAGATCCAGGCTCTGAGTTGTCAGCACAGAGCCCAGCATGGGGCTCAAACCCATGAACTGCGAGATCATGACCTGAGCCTAAGTCAGACACTTAACTGACTGATCCTCCCAGGCACCCCTAAAAAAATTTTTTTAAGGAGGTTAGAAAGGTGAGTAGATTCAGACTGGAAAATATCAGTAGACAGTGTGGAATTATATAACCCATTTTTAAGTGATTAACTGGCATTTATGTGCTTGAACAAGGGCACATTTATAAATTAAATACTATATATGTATGCAGTATATATATGTATGTACTATATATATATATATATATATATACACACACATATATAGTGTGCATATAAAATTAGTAAGCCGTCAGAATGTCTTTTTTCCCCTTTAGCATTTCATAGCAAGATGATTTCATTCTCGTTGGAGGGTGGGGTAGGAGATCGGGAACACTGAAGTTTCAGTGTGGGCTGGTAAGTTTTGAAATTATTTTCCCTTATAAATACCAACTTATTGAAGCTCAGTGATTTATATTGTTTGAAAAGTTACAAATGTTTGGTGTGCAATAAGCAGCTTGTAATAAGTAAGCCTTTTTGTCTGTGTGTGTGTGTACACTTTCTCCCTTTCCTTGTGGTTCCTGACATGGGCTGACAGGGAACAAATATTGGAGAATGATTTCTTTAATTCAACTAGAATAGGATTGGCCACTGTGGATGTCATGCTGGCCTTAATCAGGTCAGAGTATTTTCTTCCTGCTTTCAGGGAGACTCCATAGTGACATTGCTTTCTTCCTGCTTTTAAATCAGGTTCTGATAACAGCAGGGGAGTAAGTACAGCATAAAAGAGTAAATAAGTAGTAAGCGACCATTATCTACCTATTATATGAAATTTTTAGTGGTTTTCATTCTGATGTTAGAACAACAGGCTGATGGCTGTAAGAGCCTATAGGCATTTTCTAGTAGTGATCTGCACTTACTACCCTGACTTAGATGAGTTTCCTTCCAGTAGGTTGTTTTGTTTTTTTTTCCAGATTTTATTTTTAAGTAATCTCTGCACCCAGCGTGGGGCTGGAACTTAAAACCCTGAGATCAGGAGTTGGGTGTTTTACCTACTGAGCCAGGCAGGTGCCCCCCACCCCCCCTTTCTGGTAGCTTTGAAGAGCACATACCTATTCATTGAGACAGAAGTTTCATGAAAGACTGGCGTTCAGTCTTGTTTTGGTTCCTCTGAAACTCATTTGATATCTCTGATCACGTCTTAGCTCCAAAATAAGAATGGGCTCAACATTCTCTTATTTTTAGGAAAAAGATGATGCCTCTTGGTATAAAGTTGGCACATAAATTTTTTGAATTTACATATTATTATATACATTTATTAAAATAAAATTTATCATACTTGCTTATTAAAATAAAATTTGTCATACTTGCTGTGTGTTTTTTTTTTTTTTTAACGTTTGTTTGTTTGGAGAGAGAACAAGAGCGAGCGGATGGGTAGGGCAGAGAGAGAGAATCCCAAGCAGGCTCTGCACTGCCCGATGCAGGGTTCAGTCTCATGAACCATGAGATCATGACCTGAGCTGAGATCAAGAGCCAGACACTCACCCAACTGAGCCACCCAAGTACCCCAGTATTCACTGTTTTGTACCCACCTTTTGATTTAACAGGATGTTCCAGGTAAATACATATAAATCTAATTAGTGTTTTCAATTACCATAAAGTATTTTATGAATGTACCCCAACTTATTTAAGCAGTCCTCCTTTAATGGAACATTAAAGGAAATTATTTCTATTAAATAATGCTATAATGAACATTTTTGTACATGCATCTTTATGTTCTTGGCTCATGATTTCTTTGGAATACATTTTGGGGTAAATTCTTAAGAAGTAGAATATGTGGGCTAAAGGAACATAAAGTTTAATTTTTTGATAGTTTTTTTTCTATGTTAGATATCAACTTCTATGTTAGATGTCAACTTTATTGAGTTATAATTTACTTATAGTGTAATGTCCCAGTTTTGACACACACATACTGCAGTGTGACAGCCATCAAAAACAAGATACAGAGGGGTGCCTGCGTGGCTCTGGCATTATGGTCCAACTTTGGCTCAGGTTATGGTCTCATTGTTCGTGGGCTCGTGCCCCATGTCGGGCTCTGTGCTGACAGCTCAGAGCCTGGAGCCTGCTTCCTATTCTGTGTCTTCCTCTCTCTCTGCCCCTCCCCCACTGGCACTCCTGTCTCTCTCTCAAAAATAAATAAAATATTAAAAAAAACTTTTTAAATAAATAAAAATAGACTTTAAAAGAAAAATTTTTTTCTTTTTTTTTTTATAATTTTTTTTAATGTTTATTTATTTTTGAGAGAGAGAGAGAGAGACAGAGCACGAGCAGGGGAGGAGCAGAGAGAGAGAGACACACAGAATCCAAAACAGGCCCCAGTCTCTGTGCTGTCAGCACAGAGCCCGACGCGGGGCTCGAACCCACAAACCGTGAGATCATGACCTGAGCCGAAGCCGGACGCTCAACCAACTGAGCCACCCAGGCGCCCCGTAAAAAGCAGAAATTTTTAATTTGATGGAATCCAATTTTTTTTTATGGTCTGTACTTTTTGTGTTGCCTCTGAAAAATCTCTGCCTTTTTAAGATGTCAAAGTTTTCTTTTGTAAACTACAAACTGTAAAACTATGTTGTATGTTTTAACTTTGATGTTTAGGTCAGTAATTCATTTGAAGTTAATTTTTGTGTGTGGTGGGAGATAAGGATTCAGGTTCATTTTTTCCCATATAGATGTCTAGTTCAAGTGCCATTTGTTGAAAAGACCATCCTTTTCCCATTGAATGGCCTTGCTACCTTTGTTGAAAATCAAATGATCTTTTGTGTTTGAGTCTGTTTCTGGACTCTATTCTGTGTATTTATCTACATGTGTATCTTTGCACCAATGTTATACAATCTTGATTACTATAGCTTTATAAGTCTTCTAATTAGATAATGTAACTTCTCCAATTTTGTTCTTTTTAAAGATTTTTTTCCATTTATAATACTTGGATTTCCATATAGATTTTACTATTTTTTAAATTAAATTTTCGTTTTTTGAGTAATCTCTACCATTGTGAAGCTCGAACTCGCAACCCCAAGATCAAGAGTTGCATGCCCTACTGACTGAGCCAGCCAGATGCCCCTTGATTTTCACATAAGTTTTAGAATCATCTTATTGATTGGTATAAAAATGCCTGCTGGGATTTTGACTGGAATTGTGTTGAGTCTATAGATCATTTTGGGGAGAATTAATATTTTAATAGTATTGAATCTTTTAGTCAGTAAACATAATATATATTTATTGTTTAGGTCTTCTTCAGTTTCTCTTAGTAATATTTTATAGTTTTCATTGTACAGGTTGCACATACATCTTATTAAATTTTATTCCTAGTGTTTATATTTTTGATGCTACTGTAAACAAAACTGCTTTTTAATTTCATTTCCCAATTTTATGCTACTTGTATTAAAATTGTCCTAAGTTTTCCATATTTTGTGATGCTATTGGAAATGGTATCTTTTAATTTCGGTTGCACTCGTGTATTATTACTGTATAGAAATATAGTTGAGGGGCACCTGCGTGGCTCAGTTGGTTGAGCGTCACACTGTAGTTCAGGTCACGATCTCATGGTTTATGAATTCAAGCCCCACATCGGTTCGCTGCTGTCAGGGCAGAGACTGTTTCAGATCCTCTGTCCCCCTCTTTCTTTACCTCTTCCTGCTGGCATACTGTCTCTCAAAAATAAATAAACAGTTAAAAGAAAAAGAAATACAGCTGATTTTTGTATGTTAAACTGTGTATGTATCCTGTGACCTTGCTAAATTCACCTATCAATTCTTGTAATTGTGTATTAGTTTGCTAGGGCTTCTCTTACAAAATACCACACACTGGATAGCTTACACAATACAAATTTATTTTTTCACAGTGGAAAACTGGAAGTCTGAGATCAAGGTATTAAAATGGCTGGTTTTTTCTTCTTCTTCTTCTGTTTTTTTTTCCTAAAGTTTATTTATTATTTATTTTGGGAGAGAGAGAAAGAGATGTGGAGCTCGACCTCACAAACCAACAGATCATGACTTGATCCAAAGTCAGACACTTTAGAGACTGAGCCAACCAGGTGCCCCAGGGCTGGTTTCTTATAAGGCTTCTCTACTTGGCTTGTAGATGGTTGTTTTCTTTTGATGTTTTCACATGGTCTTCACTGTGTGTTTGTGCCCTAGTCTCCTCTTTTTATAAGAACACCACCATATTGGATTAGGGCATACCTGTAGGACTTCATTTTACCTTAATTACCTTTTTAAAGGCCGTAGTTACAAGTATAGTCACATTATGAGTTACTGGGAATTAGGACTTCAACAATGTGAATTTTAGGGGGACACAATTCAGTTCACACCAAGTTACTTTGTTGTTTCCTTAAAATTTTCTATGTATAGGGGCGCCCGGGTGTCTCAGTTGGTTGAGCATCCGACTTCGGCTCAGGTCATGATCTCACAGTTCATGAGTTCGAGCTCCGCATCAGGCTCTGTGCTGACAGCTCAGAGCCTGGAGCCTGCTTTGGATTCTGTGTCTCTCTTTCTCTCTCTCTGCCCCTCCCCTGCTCATGCTCACTTGCTCGCTCTCTCTCTCAGAAATAAACATTTTTAAAAATGTAAAAAAAGAATTTTCTATGTATATAATCATACCATCTGTGAATAAAGATAGTTTTACTTCTTCTATTTTTAAAAAAATTAAAAAAATTTTTTTTAAGTTTACTTGGAGAGAGAGGGCATGACGGGGTGGGGGGGTTGGGCGGCAGAGAGAAGGAGAGACACAATCCCAAGCAGGCTCTGCACCATCAGCATACAGTCCAATGTGGGGCGTGAACTCACAAACCTGTGAGATCATGACCTGAGCCGAGATCAAGAGTGGGATGCTTAACCAATTGCACCACCCAGGCACCCCTACTTCTTCCATTTTAATCTACGTGTCTATTACTTCTTTTACTTATTACATTGCTAGGACCTCCAGTATTGTGCTGAATAGAAAATGTGAGAGGGGACATTCTTTTAAATAAATGTTTATTTATTTATTTTGAGAGAGAGAGTGTGTGGACAGGGGAGGGGCAGAGACAGGGGCGGGGGGGGGGGGGGTAGGGAGGAGCAGAGAGCGAGATTCCCAAGCAGACCCCGTGCTGTCAGCGCAGAGCCCGACACAGGGCTCAGTTTCACAAACTGTGAGATCATGACCTAAGCTGAAACCAAAAGTTGGATGCTTAACCGACTAAGTCACCCAGGTGGCCCTAGACCATTTACTTTTAATGTAATTATAGATATGGATGGCTTTAGATCTACCATTTTGCAATTTTTTATCCTGTCTTTTCATTGGTCAAGTTTTTCCTACAATTTTTGAATTGAGGGTGTTTAAAAATTTTATTTTATTAAAAAAATTTTTTTTAGCATTTATTCATTTTAAAGAGACAGAGTATGAGTAGGGGAGGAGCAGAGAGAAAGGGAGACACAGAATTTGAAGTCGACTCCAGGCTCTTAGCTGTCAGCACAGAGCCCAGTGCGGGACTTGGACTCACAAGCCATGAGATTGTGGCCTGAGATGAAGTCGGACACTTAACTGACTGAGCCATCCAGGCACCCCTATTTTATTTTTAAACAGCTACTTTTTTTCTTTTAAAGTTTGTTTTTTAACAGTCTCTACACCCAACATGAGGCTCAAACCCATGGCCCTGAGATCAAGAGTTGCACACTTCTTTTGACTGAGCCAGCCAGGCACCCCAGGTGTTTAAAATTTTTAATTTCATCAACTCTATTGGCTTATTAGCTATACCTGTTCATTTTTTAAGCAAATGCTCTAAGGTATACAATGTACGTCCTTAATTCATCACCTCCAGATAATATTACACTATTTTATGTACAGTGAGGAACCTTACACTACATCATCTCTTTCTTTACTTCTGACTTTGTCTCATTGTCATTAATTTTGCTTCTCTATAGAAACAACTTCCTGTAAGATTTCTTATAGTTCAAGTCTTCTGGAAACACTTACTCTCAGCTGTTATTTGTCTGAAAAATTATTTAGGTCATCTTTTTTGAAAGATAATTTTTACTGGCTATAGGATTCTAAGTTGATAGTTTTTTTCTCTCAGCACCATAAAGACATTATTCCATAGTCTTCTGGCTTATGTAGATTCTGATAAGAAATCTGTTAAAATTCTTTGTTCCTCTATGTGTAAGATGTTTAGTTGCTTTTTTATTTTTAATTGGAAATAATTTAAAATTTATAAAAATTGGGAAAAGAAATAGTATAACAAATACTCATATGCTCTAATATGATCGATCCTTTATAAACTTTCCAATACAAGTTCCAGGGTAAGGTCAGGAATTGCATTTAGTTTTTATGTTTAACCTCTGTTCTGTTTTGAGCAATTCTCTGGTTGTAATTTTTTCCTGAATTTTCTTTTGGGGAGAATGCTTCCATTTTGTCATTTTGGCTAAGTTTCTGTCTTTTGCGTGTTTTAATAGCTTGTTATGTGTCCTGCACCTGTGAGTACTACTCTATTAAAAAGGGGGTCATACACTGTCCAGGGTTGGCACTTTAGGAAGTGTTTTTGATGTATGTTGCGTGCACTCTGTTGTTGCGTTTTGGCCGCTCTATCCCACTGGTCAGTCCTCTACAAAGCTTCTCCTTGCTTATAGTGGTAGAGTGTTTGGACCTTCTACCACGTGTGCCTTGATTTGTTTGTTGAAGTTCCCTGGGCCTTCCCTGTTCCTCCAATCTGGGATACAGATACCGTGACCACTCCTCTTAGGGAAGGTCTTCAAGTTATGGTTTAGTTTTGTGTACTGGGAAAGTCAGTAATGCCAATTCCACCGAGTTTCTAGTCCTGTTTCTGGGTTGAGACTTGAAGACCATTCTTTGTTGCTGTAGCATTCAGGGTTAAGACTTACTGGAAAACTGGCTTGAGTTGTGCATAGACCTCCAAGAGTCTCGCCCGCCATCTACTTGGCCAATATGTTCCTCTCCCCAACCTTGCAAAGTAACCTTCGTCTCGTTCCTTTTGCTCTCTGGCCTTACCCTAATAGTTGCATTTCTTCCCTTGACTATTATTTGTCTTTTTTTGCTCCTTTTATCCCTCGTGCAGCAGGTTCTCTCTGGGAGAGAGAACTGATGTTCTGTATAACTCCCTGCTGGCTCTGAAGAGCTGCCTTCCTTCAGCCTCACGGGTGAAGGGCCTTTTCTAACCTCTTTTAGCTGGAGCATTTCATAGCCTTTCTGACTTTTATGTTATTGACATTTTTGAAGAATACAGTCCTTTCCAACATTCTTTTAAAAACAGAGCATTCTTGGGGCACCTAGGTAACTCAGTTGGTTGAGTGTCCGTCTCTTGATTTCAGCTCAGGTCTTTTTTTTTTTTTTTTTTTAATTTTTTTAACGTTTATTTATTTTTGAGAGACAGAGAATGAGCAAGGGAGGAACAGAGAGAGAGGGAGACACAGAATCCGAGCAGACTCCAGCCTCTGAGCTGTCAGCACAGAGCCTGACGCAGGGCTCAGACCCACAAACTGTGAGATCATGACCTGAGCGAAGTCGAACGCTTAACCAACTGAGCTGCCCAGGTACTCCCAAAGCTTGTTTTTAAGCCCCTTAAGGACAGAATAGAGTATTCTTTACTCTAGGGCTAATTTAGCCCTAGACAGACAGAATGGTCTGTCCCCTCTGGCTGGTGAGAACTTGAGTGTTTACCTGCTCTTTGAGCTTTGGGTATTGTTTGGCTTACAGCTTCTGTTCTTGTCTTGTGGATTTCACCCTCTGCATGTGCAGATTTTTGTTCAGCCAGAGTCTCAAAGAGACTTTATGCAGATCTCTTGAGCTCCCCCCTTCCCATCTTTTTTAAACTTAGCTTCCTCCTCTTTCACACTTGGCCCTTCAAATTTTATTTGCCTTGGCATTCATTTCCTGAATTCCACTTTTTGTCACTTCAACTCATTGGGATCACTGGACTCTGGGTTTCCCACTCTGTGCCACTGTCTGGAAATTGTCTCCACTCAAAAAGCCAGGATGGGGTTCAGTTTGCTTTTTTCTCCTAACGTAGGTGTCACCGTTCAGGACCATCTGTTAATCTAATGTCTAGAAACATTTGTTTTATATATTTTATCTCGTTTTTATAGTTATTGATGGCAGAAGGACAAGTGCTATGGGAGTTAATTTTCCGTGGGCTAAAGGAGATATTCTCATATATTTTGAAATTGAGATATTAATATAACATAAAATTCCCATTTTTAAAGTGCACAGTTCAGTGATATATTCACTACATTGTGCTACCATCGCCACTGTCTTAATTCCATAATATTTCCATTGCCCCCCAAAAGAAATCCCTATGCATTAAGCGTTACTCCCCATTGCCTCCTCCTCCCAAACTCTGACAACCACTCATTTACTTTCATCATGGATTTGTCTATTTTGAATATTTCATGTAAATGAAATCATATGGTACGTAGCTTTCTGTGTCTGGCATCTTTCACTTATAAAGTTTCCAAGGTTTATCCATGGTTTATCATGTAACACTACTTCATTTTTTTCTGTGGCTGAAAAATAGTCCATTGTATGGGTATATACCACATTTTGTTCCTGTATTCATCACTCGAACATTTGGGTTGTTTCCACTTTTGGGCTATTATGAACAATGCTTCTAATAATTTGTAATATGATAAACAGGGCTGGGTTTACCACTATTTGTATTCACTTATTCAACATTGAGTGACATATGAAATAGCAAGTAATTGTTGAGCTCTTGCAGTGTGCTGGATAGTGTTCCTGTGTTTATTTTGTTTAATCTGCAGTCTGTCCCTGTGTGATAGGTATTAGTATTCCATTTAACTGATGAAGAAACGGAAATTTAGGGAGGGTAACTTGCCCAAGATATTGCAGTTAGCGGGTGCTGCCATCCTAAAGTAGAGTGAATGGTACAGGGTTGTGTGCGACCTAGTAACTGCTCTAATTCATACAATGCAATATAACAAATACAGGAGGTTAGTTCTGGGAGTCACTGCAGGAAATTACGTGAGTGGTGTTGAAATTGAAATTGGCTGGCTCAGTTGGTGGAACGTGTTACTCTCGATCTCAGGGTCGGGAGTTCGAGTCCCACATTAGGCATAGAGATTACTTATAAAATGTAAAAACTATATTGAAAAAATAAAGAAATTGAAGATATTTGATGACTGCTTGTCTGTTAACCAGTTTCACCAGTCTTTCAGTGAGTGGTTTTTTTTTTATTTTTATTTTTTTAAGATTTTATTTTTAAGTAATCTCTGCATCCAGCGTGGGGCGTGAACTGGCAACACTGAGATTTAAGAGTGTCACACGCCATTGACTAAGCCAGCCAGGTGCCCCGAGCAAGTATTTCAATGAGACCAGCCTTTACTAAAATTGGATAGTAATATACATAGTATTTGAGGATTTAGAAAAAGAATAGCAAAGCCTTCCTAGTTGTGCTTGGGTTTTTCAACTTCAAATCATCTCTTATTCCCTAATTGTTTTGGTTTTGTAAGTGAATTTTTTTAATGTTTATTTATTTATTATTTTTTCGGGAGAGAGAGAGAGTGCAAGCAGGACAGGGACAGAGAGAAGGGGACAGAGGATCCCAAGCGAGCTTTATGCTGACAACAGTGAGCCCGATGTGGGACTCAAACTCGTGAACCACAAGATTATGACCTGAGCTGAAGTCAGATGCTCAACCAACTGAGCCACTCAGGTGCCCCTCTTATTCCCTAATTGTTTAAAAAAGAAGAACTTTTGTTCATTAGGGATGTCCATCTTTCATCCTGAATCAGGATGGAAGGATCTTTTTAAAGTAATTTATTAACATTATTATCAAATATTAATATTATTTTTAAAAGGTGAATTTATCCTCCTGTGTAGCCTATGCCAAATATATCAAGTCCTTTTGGGATCTCTGGGGGGGAGGGGTGAAAGGTACTATGAACTATGAGTTTATTAGTTTATATTTGTACCCTATTTAGTGTATTAGTTTCTGTTGCTGCATAGTAAATTACCTCAATCTTGGCAGCTTAAAACATACCTATCTGCCATCTCACAGTCCTGTAGTAGTTCTGTAGATCAGATGACCTGGTGGGTTCAGTGGGTTTCCTGCTTAGGGTCTTACATGGCTGAGATCAAAGTGTTGGCCAAACTGGTCTTTTTTTTTTTAATGTTTATTTATTTATTTTGAGAGAGAGAGAGTGAGCAGGGGAGGGGCAGAGAGTGAGGGAGAGACAGAGAATCCCAAGCAGGATTCAGCACAGAGCCCGATATGGGGCTCAAACTCACGAACTGTGAGATCATGATCTGAGCTGAAATCAAGAGTCCAGGCACTTAACCGACTGAGCCACCCAGGCACCCCATAAGTTTATTTATTTTAAGAGAACGAGAGATCACAAGTGGGGGAAGGGCAGAGAGAGAGGGAGAAAGAGAATCCCAAGCAGGCTCTGCACTGTCAGCACAGAGCCTGATGTGTGGCTCAATCTCATGAACCATGAGATCATGACCTGAGCCGAAATCAGTAGTTGGATGCTTAACCACCTGAGCCACCCAGATGACCCCCCAAACTGGTCTTTTATTTGGAGGCCCTGGGTAAGAATCTGTTTCCAAATGTGTTCAGGTTATTGGCAGAATTCACTTCTCTGTGGCTGTAGGCCTGAAAGCCCCATTTCCTTGACTAGCTTCTATTAAATTCCTCTTGTGTTTCAAATCTCTGACTTTTGTCATCAGAGAACCCTCTGCCTTTTTTAAGGAGCTCATGTGTATAGGTCAGGTGCATTGGGATAATCTCCCTATCTTAAGGTCAGCTGTGCCATGTAACATAGTATAATTATAGCAATGATGTCTCATCGCATCCACAAGTTCCACCCCCCAGTCAGAGGAGGAGAGGGGGTTATATGAGGCTGAGAGTCATTGAAGGCCATTCTTAGAATCCTGCCTACCACAGATATTAATTTTCATTTTTAAAAAATGTTTACTTATTTATTTTTGAGAGAGAGCCTGCGAGCAGGGGAGGGGCAGAGAGAGAGGGAGAGAGAATCCCAAGCAAGCTCCACACTGTCAGCCCAGAGCCCAACACGGCTTGAGCTCACAAACTGTGAGATCATGACCTGAGCTGAAACCAAGAGTCAGATGCTTAACCAATTGAGCCACCCAGGCCCCCCAGTTTTCATTTTTAAACATTGTTGTGAAGGTCACATTTTAGATACAGCAGATGACCTTTCTACTCCCAGGTCTCATCCTATCCTTCCCTCACCCTTCCTTGAACTCTTCTCCCTTTCAAATACTTGGCCTCTTTTCTCTTTATTTGGTAGCATGCTCGTCCTTGACCTTACCCTTGACTCTCCAAGGAAACTGAACTTACCTTTTAGAAGAGCGTTTTCTGAAATCACCTTCTTTTGTGCTGATCAATTTATAGGAAATGTTATGTCACTACAGACATTATCATGATCATCCCTGTGCTTCAACTCTCTGAGCCTGAGTATTTAATGTAGGATTTAGCTGCTCACAGACATCAACAAGGTATTTTTCATTTGTGTGATCTGCAGATAAACTGTGCCTTATTTTTTTACTCTTTCCTCTCTTGCATTAAGATTCAAAGATGTCTCACTGTGAGTTCAAGAAGTATATTAAAACCTTGTATATCTCTCAGTCATTCTATAGCTGGTAATGCTGCTATAATTCCATTTTATCTCACAGCAGGGTCCGGTAGAAAGCACATCAGTAATGAAAAACAGTAATTCAAAACTGTGTTTGGTGGAACATTCTGAGGGCTTATAGCAACAGGGGATTTCTCAGGCTGCCTGGAGAACCTGAATAGGTTATAGCTCCAGAAACTACATAATTCTGCTCACATTGTAGTGTGAAGGCTGACACTGGGCAGAAATGACTAATGGTTCTGGGTCTCCCCTCCCCCAATTGGGATTATTTTTCTGTTTAGTGTTATTCCTCTGAAGAAAATTTATATGTAAAAGCTTTGGTATATAATTTAGGATTCTTCATATATAAGGAGAGTTGTGGGATTTGTAATTATCTTATGAACTAATTTAGGAGGGAGATGGAATAATTGTCCTTGGTAGTAAGAAAACTTGTAAATTCCTGAGTCCTCCTATGGGGTAGGAAAGTAAGAAATGTTTACAAGATTCATATATTACACCATTTGGATGGCAACAGTTGTTATGAACAAGTAAATGTTTTTTGTTTACGAATTCATTCACTATTTATTAAATGTCTGCGATTTGCCAGGCTATGTATTATGTACTAACAATGGACTCCTACAGATGCCATACTCTGGCAGCAAAAATAGCGTTCTTATGGAAATAGTTATAGCACTGTGAGATAGGTGCCATTAGAAGGGACTGCAGTGGGTACCCACGGAAGAGGTTCTCCAGTGGATGAAAAAGGTTTAATGAGGGAGGCAGAGTCTTGAAGGAAGAGCAAAAGTTTATGCCAGGTTGGCAAATGGGGGATGAGCATTCTGGGCAGAGGAAATGGCACTTGCAAGGTATGGCAGCATTCTAGTCTGCTGTTTTCTGGGGAGAGTGAGGAGTTTTTTAAGATTGGAATCTAGAAAGTGGGTAGGGTAGGGAAGAGTGGGAAGGTAAATGGTATACAGGTGGTAAAAGATCTTGTGGGGGTTAAGGATTTGAGGTATATCTTATAGTCAGGAACTAGTAAAGAATTTAAGTAGGGATCATGTGATTAACTTAGCATTGTAGAAAAATAATTCTGAAGGCAGTGTGGAGAATGGATTGAGAGTTAAGGAGTGGGGTACCAAAGGCAGCTAGCAGTCAGAATCTACTGATGTAGTCTGTTGGAAAAAAAGAGACTAGATCACTGGTGTATTCAGGAGGGGACATATTCAAGAAATGTTTCAGAAGTCTTCTCTAAAGTGGGGATAACAATAGCACCTATCTTACTGTTGACATGAAGAGTAAATAAGTCAATAAATTAACGTGTTTAAGCTATATGCAGAGCATGGCACCTAGCTAGTACTGTATAAATGTTAGCTCTTTTTGTAATAATACCACGGATGACAGTATGGGAGATGAAGGAAAGCATGGCATCAGGAAGAAGCAAAGGGTCTGCCTTGAAGAGGTGGTGTACTGTTAATCCATTACTAATGTGTGAGTGATCGGTGTCTTTCTTTGGGAATAAATATAGGTTGGTAGATGGATTGTTAATTAGTGCTTACACCTTACTTATGGAGGAATAGTTAAGCTTTAAGAAAAGTAGGTTTGACTCTTCATTGTGCTCGTCAAAGACAAAAGGGATCCATTCTTTAGTGAAGGGGAGATGCTCTTTGCTCCTTTTTAATGGGGAAGAGTATTTAGTGCATTCTTTTTTTTCTGGTCAGCGTAAAATCTGATGTTTCAATATTTGTCCTTTGTTTTGCTTTTTTTTTTTAATTTCTTTTTAATGTTTATTTATTTTTGAGACAGAGAGAGAGCATGAACGGAGGAGGGTCAGAGAGAGAGGGAGACACAGAATCTGAGGCAGGGTCCAGGCTCTGAGCTGTCAGCACAGAGCCTGACGCGGGGCTCGAACTCACAGACCGTGAGATCATGACCTGAGCCGAAGTCAGATGCTTAACCGACTGAGCCACCCAGGCGCCCCTGTTTTGCTTTTTAAGTTTATTTGAGAGAGAGAGAGAGAGAGCGCGCGCACAAGAGGGGCAGAGAGAGAGGGAGAAAGAGAGAATCCCAAGCAGGCTCTGTACTGTCAGTGTGAGAAGCCCCATGTGGGGCTCGAACTCATGAACCCACAAGATTATGACCCGCGCTGAAATCAAGATCGGATGCTTAACTGACTGAGCCACCCAGGCACTCCTGTCCTTTGTTTTTAAGAATTTCCACTTTTCCTGTAATTACATCTGGACAGAATTTATAAGCCACAAGAATTCAAACTCTTTTCTGAAACTTATTCAACTGAAGATACTTTAGTATCTGAAGATATTAATACTGAAGATATTAATAACATATAGAGACTCTCAAAGTCAGCGTTTGTGAACATTCTTACATAGAAATGACTTAGCAGAGCCTAATTTAGCTCTTGATGGTGCTTTGTAAACGAGAGCAAAGATGGCATTTGTTTAGAGTGGTACATGGTCACATAAGAAGCAGGAAGAAGGGGGAGCCTGTATTTATTCCATACTGCTATGTACCAGATTTCTTTTAATCCTCAGAACAACTTTGAGAGGAAAATGTTGTCTTTTTTGTAGATAATGAAGTTGGGTTTCAGAATGATTGAGTCACACTGCTGATAGGTGGCAGAATTAGAATTTGAACGTAGGCCTGTGTGGTTGCAAAGACTAATTAATGTTCTTTTCACCAGTCTGCCTTGTTTGAATAACTTTCCGACGTGAATGAGATTTGTGTCACCTGCCCAGAAGTGATTTTATGGGATTTGGCCATTAAAAAAAGAAAGAAAATATAATGAGCACAGGGAAGGCTTCCATGTTTATTTCCTCTTTTTCTTTGCATGGAATATCAAGAAGTGAATCGGTGGATCCCTCACAAATCCTATTTTGTACTTAATTATAGGTTTTGTGGGAGCACGTAAAAAATTCTTAATACCTTTGACGTAGAGGTAAATGAGGCATCTCCTTTATGTTACAGAGGAGGAAACCGAGGTCAGAAGTTAAACGGCTTGCCTAATTACAGCTGGTTTGTAACAGAGTTGGAATTAGGACCCTAGACTCTGTATTCTGGGTTAAAGGCCTTAGCTAAAGCACAAACCTTTGTTATGCCTGGAGCTCCTAGAAGATGATATATGTGAATTTAATTGAGGATTTGTTTGTTTGTTTGTTTATGTCTCTGGCTCTCAGCATGTACTGTCAAGGCAAGTGCTTCTGGGTGGTACAGGTTTGGGTTAGATTCATAGGTGTTCTTTTCTTAACTCACATGTAACGGCCCGGAGGCTTCCCTTCTGCTTGCTGACGGCTCTGCCAGATGCACCTGATTATATCCCATCTGCGTGGAGAGGATGATTGAGTTCTACCTAGGGCTTTAAGGAAGCAGAGAGAGTGAATGCTCCATGGTGATCTAATCCATACTTCTCTCTACTGGCCTTTTCCCCAAGCTTGACATTTTTAGATTTCACTATTCTTTATTACTTGTTCATGCTGATAGCATTGCCAGCATTTCTGCCGCAGTGGAGCCCAGGTGCTGGATTAAAAATGCAATCAATGAAGGGCCTGTGATGGTGTGGTGATGGCTAATGGTAGATCATGGAGTTGCAGTTTGATGAGAGGGTTAAGGTCTTGCACCTGGGACTGCTCAGTAAGACTGTGACTTTGAACTCTGAACTGTGGGTTAGGACTGCACATATGCTTTCTGTGGAGGTAGTTTGTGCATCATTTTCTCCTTGGATGAGACCTTATCTAACAAATAAAGAAACTGAGGCTTATGGTATGGCTTAGCCATAAGAAACACTTTTTTTTCCCCTTCAATCTAGGCACACCTGCCCTAGGGAATTCTGTTACTTCACCCTTTGCTTATTCTTGTTGGGTGGAAGGTCACCACCATTAGAACTTTCAGGCGCCAGCTTGGTTGTCCAACCTAATGGAATAAAATAGTTCTAGCTCTGAGTAATGGTGAACTTGGAGCAGGGCCCAGTGTAATTAAAACCCCTGGAGTACAGAATTTGATGTTGGTCTTTGTTCATTTCAGTGAAGACGCTTGTGGCTGGGAATATGATGTATTCTGAGCAAAGAAAAATAATGGCTCTAGAGGATTATGTCACTGCCTTGAAGATTGGTTCCACATTAATTTAATTTTTTAAAGTTTATTTATTTATCTTGAGAGAGGGAACATGTGCATTGGGGGAGGGGCAGAGAGAGAGGAAGAGAGAGAATCCCAAGCAGGCTCTGTGCTGTCAGCACAGAGCCCTCTGTGGGGCTCAATCCCACAAACTGTGAGATCATGACCTGAGCCAAAAATCAAGACTTAACTGACTGCTTCACTAACTGAGCCACCCAGGGGCCTCTCATTCCACATTAAATTTAGATAATTCAGTAAGAGAAAAGGTTTTCTCAATAGATGGCATTGCTAGAATTCAGGGAGTTTCTTCATTTATTGAAAGACTGTCCAATAGGATTACATATACATTATATAACCTCCCATACGGTTAAAGACTGAAGGCTTATGACTCAGAGTTCTCCAAAAGAGTTCATATCATGTGGCCTTTAGGTATTCCATCTGTTCTTTTTCCTGCTCTTTTGTGTTCTCCATGGTCGTGTCCCCCCCCCCCCCCCCCGGTATTCAGTGTTGTCTTGGCAAGCAAACTTAGGTTGACTGAAGTGATAGGCTCTCAGAGAGTAAGGTAAGGAAAGAAAAGTTCTAGAGCTTCCTTCTGCTAGGTACTAAGATAAAAAATTTGTGTTATTTTCTTTATTTAAACAATTTTTTTTAATGTTTGTTTATTTTTGAAGGAGAGAGTGAGAGACAGACAGAACATGAGTGGGGGAGGAGCAGAGAGAGGGGGAGACACAGAATCCAAAGTGGACTCCTGGCTCCGAGCTGTCAGCACAGAGTCCGACGTGGGGCTTGAACTGACGAGCTGGTGAGATCATGACCTGAGCTGAAGTCGGACGCTTAACCAACTGAGCCACCCAGGTTCCCCAGTTTGTGCTGTTTTAAACTGTCAAGTTGGTAGTAATTTGTTACAGCAGCAATAGGATATTAATAATTTTAAACTCACAGAAAGGTTGGAAGACTAAGGACACTACCCTTTACTCATTTTCACCCGTAGTTAATATTTTACTCTATTTTAGTTTTATCATTCTCTCTTTTTTTTTTTTCTTTCTTTTTGAACTACTTTAGAGTGCATTGCAGATGTCATGGCCCTTTAACCCAGCAATCTGTGAGCAGTTCAGTTTCCCCATGTCCTTACCAACACTTGCTATTGTCTGTTTTTTTTTTTTTTTTTAATGTTTATTTATTTCTGAGAGAGAGAGAGAGACAGAGCATGAGCAGGGGAGGGGCAGAGAGAGAGGGAGACACAGAATCTGAAGCAGACTCCAGACACTGGGCTATCAGCACAGAGCCCGATGTGGGGCTGGAACTCATGAACCATGAGATCATGACCTGAGCCGAGGTTGGATGCTTAACTGACTGAGCCACCCAGGAGCCCCCTCATTTTGGTTTTGATGTGCATTTCCATGATGACTAATGATACTGAACATCTTTTCACACGTTTTTTAGTCATTAGTATATCTTCTTTGGTGAAATGTCTATTCAGATTCTTTGCTCATTTTTAAGTGGGATTATTTATCTTTTTATTATGGAATTTTAAGAATTTTTAATATATTTATATTTATCAAATATATGATTTGTAAATATTTTTCTCCAAGATATTTTTCTCTGTTTCTTGTCTTTTCATTTTTTTCTTATTTTTTATTTATTTTGAGAGAGAACACAAGAAGGAAAGGGCAGAGAGAAAGGGCTCTGCACTGTCAGCGCAGAGCCTGATGTGGGCCTCAAACCCATGAACCGCGAGATCACGACCTAAGCCAAAACCAGGAATCAGACACTTAATTGACTGAGCCACCCAGGTGCCCCTTGTCTTTTAATATTCTTTTTTTTTTAAGTTTTTTTTTTAATGTTTATTCATTTTTTTGAGAGAGAGAGAGAGAAAGAGAGAGAGAGACAGTGCAAGCAGGGGAGGAGCAGAGAGAGAGGGAGACACAGAATCTGAAGCAGGGTCCAGGCTCTGAGCTGTGAGCACGGAGCCCAATGTGGGGCTCGAACCCACAAACTGAGATCATGACCTGAGCCGAAGTCGGACGCTCAACTGACTGAGCCAGCCAGGCTCCCCTCTTTTAATTTTCTTAATGGAGTCTTTTGAAGTATGAGTTTTTGATTCTGATCAAGTTCAAGTCATCCTTTTTTTCTTTTATAGATCATGCTTTTATGGTGTCATATCAAGAAAAGGCAAATATTAATATCAATTTTCAGAGAATTATGGGATTTGCGCTATTAGTTTAATGATGAAATCCATTTATTGTGTGAGCTTTGTTGAAATGTGTAAGGATTTGCCTTTGAGTGATGATCGTATTGTCCCAGCCTCTTCTGGGTAGCTGTTACTAGTGAGGCAATATAATATTCATAAAAAGTGCAGGCCTGACTGCTTGGGTTTGAATTTTGGCTTCATCCCTTACTAGCAGTGTTGCTTTGGGAAAGTGACTTTATTTCTTTGTCTCAGTTTCCTCATCTGTAAAATGGGGATAATACATCTTTCCTCATAGGGTGTTTGTCTATGTAAAGTGCATAGGAAATGCCTGGAAGAGAGTAAGGGCTAAAAAAATATTAGCTCTTATTGCTAAGGGAGCAGTTCTCAACTGTAGTTTGGGATGGAGTTGTGCATATTGGAATCTTTTGAGGGGCTTTTTAACACTTCGCATGCCTTTCTAAAATGACAGGTTCTGCCAAAGGTTAGAGCAGCTGGGGTGACAAATACTGCACTTTGCCTTCCTTGACACATTCAAAGCTGATTGTTCCTTAAAATCACTTTCATTAAATGAGGCAATTTGGGTTGATGTGTAGAATCACAAAACTCTTCATCAGATATAAAAATAGCTCAAGCTCCATTAACACTTACAAAATGAATAATCCATTAACTCCTGTTGCCAAGGCAAAAATTAGGCAGTCTTTGGCAAACCAAGAACAGAATGTAAGCTGTGTTTGAGAAATACATTTCTCTGCCTTTGGGATGGTTTATTTGTCCAAGGATTAGAATATGGGCCCAGAACTTGCAATTCAAAATTAGAATTATAGCTTTGCTCTTGTTGGAGGAGAAGATTCTCAACTCTTTTCCTTGTCTTCATTTGCAGAATGAATGTAATAAAACTTGAGACCTACTTACCTTCAAAAGGGATTCATGGTCTGGTATATGACTAGTATCAGGATATATAAAGAATTCCATAACTCAACAATAAGAAGACAGAAAAGAATTTGCATAGACATTTCTCCAGAAGAGATGTCCAACAAAGATATGAAAAGACGATCAACGTCATAGGTGAACAAGGAAAATGCAAATCAGAATTACAGTGAGATACCATCTCACACCCACCAGGATGGCTGTAATAAAGATTTTTTTTTTTGAGAGAGAGAGAGCACGTGCACATGCGCACACAAGCATGGGAAGGGCAGAGGGAGAGAGAGAATGTGAAGCAGGCTCCATGCCCAGCACAGAGCCCAATGTGGGGCTTGATCTCACAATTGTGAGCTCATGACCTGAGTGGAAATCAAGAGTCAGATGCTTAACCAACTGAACCACCCCAGGCACCCCTAAAAGGAAAGTAGTAAGTGTTGGCAAAGGTGGAGAGAAATAGGTACCGTTGTACAGTAATGCTAAGAATGTAAAATGACTCAGCTGTTGTAGAAATCAGTTTGGTGGTTCCTCAAAAAATTAAGCATAGAATTACCACATGACCCACCGGTTCCACTCTTAGGTATATACCCAAAAGAATTGAAAACATGGTGGCACAGAAACTTGTACATGAATGTTATAGCAGCATTATTTATAATATCTGTAAGATGGAAACGACACAAACGGCCATCAAGGGATGAATGAATAAACCAGTTATTTTATATATACAATGGAATATTATTCAGCCATAAAAAGGAATGAACTACCAATATGTGGTACAACTTGGATGAGCTTTGAGTACTTGCTAAGTGAAAGAAGCCAGGCATGAAAGTCATATATATTATATGATTCCTTTTATATGCTATATCCAGAATAGGCAAATCAAAAGAGACAGAAAGCAAATTAGAGGTTATCAGGGGATGAATGATGGAGATCGGGAAGTGATTCTTTAATGATTATAGAATGTTTTTATGGGGTGAAAAAAGTTTTGAAAGTAAAGAGAGCTGATGGTTGCATAACATTGTGAATACAGTAAATATCACTGACTTTTACACTTTAAGTTCATTTGTTTTGGAAGAGAGAGCATGAGCAGGGGAGGGGCAGAGATAGAGAGGAAGAGAGAGAATCCCAAGCAGGTTCTGTGCTGTCAGCCTGAAGTCTGATGTGGGGCTCAAACTCAGGAACTGTTGAGATTGTGACCTGAGCTGAAATCAAGAGTTGGACGGTGAACCGACTGAGCCACCCAGGTGCTCCTCACGTCATTTTTTTTTAAAGGAAGATATAGGAGCATATTTACTATTTTTGCTACCCAGAGACAAATGTTTTATTTAAAGTGCAGGGAATGATGAATGACACAAAAGGATAGCTATATTTGATGTGGCAACTCCAGTTGTCTAGATATTTCTCCAGATTCATTTTTCACTCATCTCTTTGCTTGGGAGAATTTATTCTTAATACATAGTATTTTACCTGGAAATACTACAGTGTCTGCTAAGATAGAAGCAACATTTTTTATAAAGAGTATATTGTTCTTTGGGGAATCCCATAAAAGGCCTGGTTGCTCTGGGCCTCACAAAGCTGATAAAGGAGCAAAAGATATTCTGAGAGCCTACGTTTAGATGGCATTCTGTTTTTCCTGGGCATGCCATTATATCAGGCTGTCCGTTCCTTTTTTACAAAACAATTTTTCTTGAGGGGAATTTCACATAACACAAAATTAGCCATTTTAAAGTGAATGATTGAATGGCATTTAGTGCGTTTACAGAGTTGTGCATCTACCAGCTCCATATTATTCGGAAACATTTTCATCACCCCAAGAGGAAATTCTGTATCCATTAAATACATCCTTGCCAGCATTTGTTATTTTCTACTTTTTTGATTATAGCCAGCCTACTGGGTATGAAATGGTATCTTATGGTTTTGATTTGCATTCCCCTAATGACTCATGAAGTTACCATCTTTATGTGCTTGTTAGCCATTTGTATTTCTTCTTTGGAAAAATGACTACTTAAGTTCATTTTATATTTTAAAAATTGGGTTTTTTTTTTAGTTGTGTTCTTTATATATTATAGATATACACCCTCATCAGATACATGGTTTGCAAATATTTCTGTCATTCTGTAGGTTGTCTTTTTACTTCCTTGATAGTGTCTTTTGATACACAAAAGTTTTTAATTTAGGTGAAGTCTCATTTGTCTAGTTCTTTCTTTTGTTGCCCATACCATTCATGTCATATCTAACAATCCATTGCCAAGTCCAAGGTCATTAAGATTTTCCCCTAAGAAAACTCTTTCTTCTAAGGGTTTTATAATTTTAGCTTTTATATTTAGATCATTGATCCGTTTTGATGTAATTTTTGTATGTGGTAGAGGTTGGGGTCCAACTTCATTTGTTTGCATGTGGTTATTGAGTTGTCCCAGCACCATTTGTTGATGAGGCTCTTCTTTCTCCATTAAATTGACTTGGCACCTGGTTGAAAATCTGTTGGTCATAGATGCATGGGCTTATCTCTGGACTCTAAATTGTATTCCTGCAATTTACTTTTTTTTTTTTTAATGTTTATTTATTTTTGAGAGCAAGAGATACAGAGCACAAGCTGGGGAGGGGCAGAGAGAGCCAGCGACACAGAATCCAAAGCAGGCTCCACGCTCCCAGCTGTCAGCACAGAGCCTGATGCAGTGCTTGAACCCACAAGCTGCAAGATCATGACCTGAGCCGAAGTCGGACGCTTAACCTACTGAGCTGCCCAGGCACCCCTCCTGCCATTTACTTTTATGTGGGCTGAGTTTCTTATTTTTCTCCCTTTGATAACAGGATCATGGGATTGATAGCACCATTTTCCAGAATCCCAGAAAGCTTCACCTAACTATTGGAATGTTGGTACTTTTGAGTGAGCAAGAGATCCAGCAGACGTGTGAGATGCTACAGCAGTGTAAAGAGGAATTCATTGAGTGAGTAATCTACAGGAATGGGGAAGGGTGGTCACCTCGTACTGGCTTCTTTTTGGTGTCACAGACTTGTTTTTGCACTAGGGAGCTGAGTCACACGGCAGCAAGATTTGTCGACTCACCCAGTTGTTAACACTTAACCATTGGAACGTTGTCTGAAAAGCTTAAAATGGATTTAAAGCATGTATTTACAAAATTTTATGGAAAGACTCTACCTTAAATTTTACTTGGTCAGTAGGCAAATTTTGTTCTTAATAGGACATCCCAGGGGCGCCTGGGTGGCTCAGTCGGTTAAGCATCCGACTTCAGCTCAGGTCACGATCTCACGGTCCGTGAGTTCGAGCCCCGCGTCGGGCTCTGGGCTGATGGCTCAGAGCCTGGAGCCTGCTTCCCATTCTGTGTCTCCCTCTCTCTCTGCCCTTCCCCCATTCATGCTCTGTCTCTCTCTGTCTCAAAAATAAATAAACGTTAAAAAAAAAAAAATTAAAAAAAAAAATAGGACATCCCATTATTTTCTCCAAAAGGAAATTCTCTTCATTATCTGTTGAACAGGATAGACTACTGTATTCATTTTTTGTGTGTGCTGCGGAACACATTATTACAAGCTTGGTGCTTAGAACCATGCAAATTTATTATCTTCAAGTTTTTTGGGGTAGATGTCTGACATGGCTTTCACTGGGTTAAAATCAAAGTGTCTGCGAGGCTGTGTTCCTTTCTGGGGGCTCAGGGGAGGAGTTCATTTGCTTGCGCTTCACGCCCATCTCCTAGAGGTCACTCCCATCCTTTGGCTAGTGACCAAATCCTCTGTCTTCATCATCTTCATCATCTTCATCATCTTCATCACTAGCTGCACTGCATCTCTCCGACCCTTCTGTTACTGCTTCTCTATCTCTGGCCGTAGTAGGGACAGGTTCACTGCTTTTAAGGACGCGTGAATTTGACTGAACACACCCAGATAATTCAGGATAATCATCCTGTCTAAAACTCCTTAACCTTGATCGCATCTGCAAAAGTCTGTCTGCCATGTAAGGTAGCGTATTTACAAATTCCAGAGAATAAGACATGAACATCTCTGGAGGGCCATTATTCTGTTACCACAGTAACTCAAACATTACATAAATAACATGATTCCCTACTGAGGTGTTTATTGTATTTCAGAAATGCACTTTAATTTTCTTTTTTAAATACAGGTAGTATTGTTTGAGTCGGTAAGGATACCAAAAACTGTCCAAGCAGTCTGTTTTGGCTTGGGGAAAGCATTGCTATTCTGGGGGTAGAGTTCTTTTTACTATAAAATGTTAATTTACATGTACATCTGACCTAACAGCTTTATTTTAAAGAATCATCTCTTCCCTACCCTTTACTCCTTTTACTTAAGACTGACGAAGAGTAAGAGAAATTTGAAAACTAAATAACTTGAAGAGCTTTTTTGGTCACTTATAATATTCAGGTCCCATACTATTTTTTTTTAATTAAAAAAAATTTTTTTTAACGTTTATTTATTTTTGAGACAGAGACAGAGCATGAACGGGGGAGGGTCAGAGAGAGAGGGAGACACAGAATCTGAAACAGGCTCCAGGCTCTGAGCTGTCAGCACAGAGCCTGATGCGGGGCTCAAACTCACAGACCGCAAGATCATGACCTGAGCCAAAGTCAGACGCTTAACCGACTGAGCCACCCAGGCACCCCAATTTTTTTTAACTTTTATTTACTTTTGAGAGAGAGAGAGAGAGAGAAAGACACAGAGTGCAAGCGAGTGAGGGGCAGAGAGAGAGGGAGACACAGAATCCGAAGCAGGCTCCAGGCTCCGTGCTGTCGATACAGAGCCTGACCACGGGGCTCAAACTCCTGAACCATGAGATCATGACCTGAGCCGAAGTCAGACGCCTAACTGAGCCACCCAGTCGCCCCTAGGTCCCATACTATTTTTTTAATGTTTTCTTATTTATTTTTGAGAGACAGAGATTGATAGAGAGAGAGGGAGAGAACAAGTAAGCAGAGAGAGGGGGAGAGAGAGAATCCCAAGCAGACTCTGCACTGTTAGTGTGGAGCTCTATGCAGCGCTTAAACTCATGAACCGCGAGATCATGACCTGAGCCGAAATCAAGAGTGGAATGCTCAACAGACTGAGCCCCCCAGGCGCCCCCCCCATACTATTTTGATATGGCCTTGTAGAAGTGGGTTACCTAGTTCATTGGGTAAGGCAAGGTAAAAGGGTTACATTTTCTTATATATGCTGTAAATAAAACTATGTAATAGGGTGACTTGTTTGTGGGCCATTTCTTTACAGTTTTGAAGACAAGGTATTTTTCTTGAGCAAAATCATAAGCTGACTGGGTTTGCAGTCTGCAAAGAATACTTCTTTGTCTTGATCTTTGCTCACTGATGGACCTAACTGTTCTCTCTCCATCTTAACCTAACATTCAAAATCATTGTTTGTAATTAGATATTTGCAATTTCCTTGCATACGATACAACTTTATGCTTTACCTTACAAAGCAGAACAATTTTATCTGGTTTAGGAATTAGTCCTGATACTTTAACTTATTTCCAGATCATGTTTTGCCAAACGAAACGGAAAGCAGCTGCACTTTCTTGGCTGCCATGAGGGTAATCCTGCTAAGAAAAATTTAAAGGTAGATAAATTATTTGTTTAGGGAAGTGTTTGTTTTCTTACCTGTGAAAATCAGGCCACAGGTTTTTAATCACTGAAGCTTTATCCTGAGCTATGTGAGGATTTAGCTGAGTTCTTCCCTTTTATGTCTCCTGGTGCCTTTTGTGACTAAATGCCAAATCTGAGCCCTTTAAGCATGTCAGGGTTGGTGTGCATAGGAAATGAAGAGCAGCCTTAATAGTTCCTAAGAATTTTTGACATGACAGGATGAAAACAGTAATTGTAGTTTTTCAAATTCAGCAAAGCTTTTGAAATAGGACAGAGTTACACTGCCAAAAATCTGCAGTGCAGGCAAAAATTTTTTTGAAGAGGCTTTTTTCAAAAAGCTGAAAAGATTTGAAACCAGCTAGTAAAGCAACCCCTCCCCCCGCCAGCCCTCTTCTCCTACTTTCTCCTCTGCCACACATACTTGTTTAAAAAGCACATAGTGCAAAATTAACTTATTTCTGAGGAGAATGAGACTCAGAATTGGCTGTTTAGGTTGGTTAGAAGTGCCTTGTTTCCCTAACAAGGGAAAAATGTCTCCTAAAAATACATACATATAGCCACACACACACTTACAGCCCTGGTGAGTAGAATTCTCATTTAACTTTTTTATCCATACTCTTTGATCTTAGCTTTTGTACTTGATGTACTTAGATTGTCAGCAAATAGTGGCTTTTCTTTTTTTTTGAAATGTTTGTTTATTTCTTTTGAGATGGGGGAGGGGCAGAAGGGGGGGGGGAGAGAATCCGAATCAGGTCCCATGCTGTCAGCACAGAGCCTCACAGGGGGCTGGATCTCCTGGGGTTCAATCTCCTGAACCCTGACTTCATGACCTGAGAATAGTGGCATTTCTTTTTTTTTTTTTTTTTTTTTTTTTTTGGGTATATAAAATATATAAAAAAGTTTTATTTTTTTTTTTTATTTTTTATTTTTTTATTTTTTAATATATGAAATTTACTGTCAAATTGGTTTCCATACAACACCCAGTGCTCATCCCAAAAGGTGCCCTCCTCGATACCCATCACCCACCCTGCCCTCCCTCCCACCC